>NC_142811.1:7474080-7752720 GCF_049724085.1 Artemia sp. Qi Xiang Cuo
GAATTTCAACCGTTGATTAGATAGTTGAAGTTTGAACATTAATGTAAAAAATTAAACCATAAAAACGTGTTTCAATTTATGTAAAGCATTCAATACAGCGCAATTAATTGAACACAAATGCTCATATTATTTTGGCCTCTCCCACGTGCTACCTTCTAAACGGAAAAAAAATTCCGGCATAAACATAAAAAACATACTAAACAAAACAAAAGAAAAAATATAATTAAATAGTGAAAGAAAATTCACATATTAAATAAACAAACTCCATTCACTGCCGTATACAATCTAAGCATTTGATTGTATATGGCAGTGAATGGAGTTTGTTTATTTAATATGTGAGTTTTCTTTTCCTATTTATTTATATTTTTTCTTTTGTTTTGTTTAGTATGTTTTTTATGTTTATATAAGAATGTTTTTTTTTTCCGTTGAGAAAGGCTCCCAGATGTGGGGCTGAAATATTTGGAGTATTTGTGTTCAATTAAATGTGTTGTATTCACTGCTTTATAGGAATTAAAACCCATTTTTCTTGTTTAATTTTTTGTAAATGGAAAAGCAGTGTGGTCTAAGAAATTATGAACATTAATGTACGTATGCTATACTAAAATTTTATTACAAAAAAAAGATATAAAATATGAAAAGCACTTTAAAAAGTTTCAAAAACTTCATTTTCCCAATTCTAGTTTAAAGTACAAAAAAAAAAAAGTCTGCGTTGCGCAGGTACCGATCTCCTGATTCAATGCCTTCGGCCAGGAGTGCAAATGCGTGGTTGGTTGCAAACAATCCGCCGCTTCCCGTGTTTTCCTCCCAGATTTCTCCAGGTACCCATTTAGAGCTGGATCGACCCTGGGTGAGCTTACAAGATCATACCATTAACCCCCGTTCCAAATCAAATAACCAGCGGCACCAGGACTCGAACCCCTGACCTCAGGATTTCAAGTCCGGTGCGCTAACCCCTCGGCTAGGAGGGTTAAATTACTAAGGACAGTGCAAATGAAATCTTATTCCTTGAACTGGTCAAGTGGAAATTTCCAAAACCACGAAAATATTTCAAAGTTTTTAAAATCCGAAAAAGACCTCCATATGCATATAAAATATGGCTATATATTAGACGACATAAATTTGAAAAGGGAATAAATTAAAAAAAAAAAAATTAAAATGCATTTAGGCGATGTCCATTGTTATAAACGAACCTTTCTGATTTTCCTTAACGTTATTAACAAGCAGGTGTTGTATGTTAAGTATTTCTCGGACATTGAAGATATGGGAAGAAATACTTGACACCAAAGTTCGACTTTCCAGCTATTTCCGAAAGTGATGAAAAGGATTCAACATAATTTGTAAAAAAAAAACAGAAACTTCTATGCATCACAAGAATCAGATAAGGTCTGTAAAGATGTTTTAAGCTAATCGCTAGAACAAGCTAATTTCAGAACGTGGACTTAGAAATTCTGTTTGACAAAAAAACGTAACAGAACGTGTTTTGAATTATTAGAGTCGAGTTGTTCGTTTTTTTTCTTGTAAGCTTCAATTTCTTTGTTAAATTTTCAACGGAAAATTTAAAAATTTGAAAACATGAAATAAAATCGAAAATTTTTGAAGTTCAGTTCAGAATCGCTAAAATTATTAAATAAACTGCAAAAATATTTATGATCCTGAGCAATAATTTTGTTTACCCCCGCCGGGAAATCCCCCCCTCCGAGGAAAATGCCCCTCCCCCTGAAAATACCCCCCGCGGAAAATACCCACGCGTAAAATACCCCCCTCCCCGCGTAAAATACCTCCCGCGGAAAATACCCCCAGCGGAAAATACCCACGGAAAATATCCCCCCCCCCGCGGAAAATACCCCCCGTAAAATACCCCCCCCCAAAAGAAAAAAATATTCCCCGTGGAGAATAAGGTTGTCCAAATTTGAGAATTTTATTTGAGTTTTATTTTTTTTATTTCTGTAGGGGGATTGACTTTTGGTACTTGTGTGTAATGTGCCACTCACTCAAGTTTACGTTGTGTAAAATTCGAGAACACACCGTTTTTTTTTTTAGTTTCTTCGTTACTTTAGAAATAAATTTGCGCTATTGTTGTGCACATTGGGGGGGGGGGGGTGAGCCGAACGGGTCTCCAAGCAAAGTTTTTTTGGTACAATTACTCTGCAAATTAGATATATAGAAAAAAAATTGTATTTTAAAGCCAAATATACGGCAATGAACACAGTAAAATAACATAAATGAATATAGTGAATGGGGAGGGGGTATTTAACCCCAAAAAATGCCCTCCCCACGAAAAATACCCCTCCCCATAGAAATATCCTCTGGACAATTCAATCCTGACGAAGATTTACCTCGGAAATTTACCCTTAACATCTCCGTGCGTAAAATTCAATCAGCAAAGAGAAAGCAAGACATATAAAGAAATTTCGCATATGAATTCTTGCAAGTTCACCCAGCGTAAAATTTCTTCTTAAAATTTCATTTCCTGGAAACTATTTAAAACTCTCCCAGCCGAAAATTCGCCCTCCCCTCCCCACCCGAAAAATTTATGCATGCTTCCCAATAACAAATAAAACTAAGGGCGATTGAAAATAAAGCCTTCAACCAATAAGGACAAAGTGAAAACTAAAAAGCCTTTTAAATAGAATTTCTTATTAGAAAAGCACCCCCAAGCTAAAAATTCAAAGCTCTTAATAACCATGCAAATAAGAAAAATAGAGAGACTGAGAAAGTGGGGAGGGGAGAGAAAGAAAAAGAGTAGGATTTTTTTAGCTTTGAATTTACAGACAAATAGATTCAGCGTGCTCAGCCAGAGTGGAGTTGGATATCAATAAAAGTACTGGTGGAAACCCATTTGGAAATAATACAGAATCATGAAGAGCTTTAGGTCCAGAATGCTTATATCTGAAATTAATCCTTTAGGGTATTTTCCAAGGAGGGGGTATTTTCCGCGGGGAAGTATTTTCCGCGGGGGGGGGGGGGGTATTTTCCGGGGGGTATTTTCCGGGGGGTATTCGCCGGGTGGGTAAACGCCGGCCACCAAATTTCAAACCATAAGACGACATGACGAGTTCATTGAATCGAAAAAAAGCTTATTTTAAAAATTTCAGGCATTTTTCTAGCTAGAATAAAAAAAAAATAATTGCTCAGACACCCTAAATATTTTGAAATTTACATAATAACTTTGGTTCCATTCCAACTGAACCACCGTGTAACTGAACCCCAAGCAACTGAACCACAGTAACTGAACCACCGTGAAGCTGAACCACCATGTAATTGAACTCCCGTGCAACTGAGCGACGTGTAACTGAACCCTCGTGCAACTGAACCCAATTTAATTGAGCCATCGTGCAGGTCAACCCCCGTGCTACTCAATCCCATTTAATTAAACTCCCGTATAACTAAACCCCTTGCAACTGAACCACCGTGCAACTGAACCCCGTGCAACTGAACACCGTGCAACTGAAGCCTCGTGTCACTGAACTCTCGTGCAACTCCACCACCGTACTTACATTGGGTAAAACACAAGTTATAATCTTTACATGTACCTTGTTGGAATTGTTTGCTTTTTGAAGTCATAATATAACTGACTGCCATAATATATATAATATAAATAATGTAATATAATATAACAATATATATATAATATAAACAATGTAATATAATATAATAATATATATAATATAAATAATATAATATAATATAATAATATATATAATACAAATAATACTGGTATAAAATATGATTAATACAAAAGCTCCGTTTTGCTGTCACAAAAACAAAGAAATTCGGACGTCACAAACTCTTAAAGCCAGATTTCTTTCTCCTTTTGTATGTCTGTTAATGGGGACTCCCTTCGCCCTGTCACTATCTACGGGTCTTGGCGTTTACCACCCATACCCTCTCCCATAGAAAAACCCTCCAATAGAAAATACTCCCTTGCGGAAAATATGGTTTTCCAAACTGGAATATTTTATTTGGGTTCTGTTATTTTTAGTTTAGCTGATAAGAGCCAAGGAAAGTGGAAAAGAGGAATTTATGTGTAAGTCTTGCACTCCCTCCCCCACCTCCGTGCAAAAATGTTCTTCTCATGGAAAATCCTCCAGAAACTCCAGCCCCCCCCCCCTTCAGAAAACTCCCATGCGAAAAATGCCCATATGTTTCTCCATAACAAACACTATCTGTAAGCAATGGATAAATTACAAAACTGAAAAAGTTACTCAAATTTCTGCATTACAGTTCTCTGATTGTTTTATAGCTAGAGAGAGAGGGAGATATAAAAGGGTGCATTTTAATGCCAAAACATCTCAAATCTCATTGAGCCTTTGGATAAATACAGAATTAGCTTTAGGGGACAGATGAGAGGAGGATGGAGGTAGAAATTTGTTATAATTCCCAGACAGTTCTAGTCTTTTTTTAAAGTCATAAGTGATTGGATACCAACCAACCGCAAGGGGTATTTTTCGGGAGGAGATTTTTCACGGGGAGGTATTTTCCAGGGGGAGGGGGTATTTTCTGTGAGGTGGTATTTCCCGGAGGTATTTTCCACAGAAGGTGTTTTTCCAGTTGGGGGGGGGGTATCCTCCAATCACTTTCGACTTTTAAAAAGGGTAATAGAAGTTTCAATTTCCAGTCGAACAATAAAACGTGATTAACAAAAACCCTCACAGTCCTCGGGGCAAGAGCTGAAGGCTATTACAAGCTACCCATTGTTAAAATTTAAGAATTTTATAGAAGGGATGGTCGTAAAAACTTCGGAGAAGGCTCATTCGATTGGAAATTGAAATTTCAAGTTCAATTTTGAAGAATAAAAGGTAATCAGAGGACAATCAGTCTCTCCCTCTTAACAACCACCCCCCCCCAAAAAAAATTCATCCAATCAAAATTAAAAAAAAAAAAAATTTTCAAAATAGTCTGAAGGTCAAATAACCATGCCTCTGGAGCTAACAACCCCACCGGCAGCTCCTGGAGCAAGGGCTGTAAGTTAAGCTAGTTACTCAATGTTAGTACATAAGGTTTTTATGGAGAATATTTTTGTATGACCTGGGGGGGGGCTCAATCGATTGGAAATCAAAAGTTCCAGTGCACTTTTTAAGAGTTAATCGAAAAGCTTCCACCCCACCCTCTTTTTTCCCCAAATACAATCGACCAAGAGCAGTAAGACGACCATGTTATTTAAAACTAAAAAGGGTTTGTATGGATGCTCAGCTAGGTCTCACAACCCTTAGCTTTTGAGACGATAGCTGCGGGCTACGCACGCTTTATATTACTTAGAAACAAAGTGTTTTTTATCAATAAGAAAAGGCATGTTTGATCCTATAAATAATAAACAAAAAAAATCATGGAGCATTAAGGTCAAATTTTAGGGAAATGTCAAGAAGAATGCCAAACAAAATCAAAAGACTTCTTTTCCTTCGTTGGTTGTGAAAAGGAAATAGCAGCAATATCTACAATGGCTGATGGTATTAGCCGTCATATCGTTCGCAAAATGTTTAGGAGCATCTTCAACTAAATCAAGAGGTGCTTTCTGCATCCAGTTTTACAGTACGACGTACCTGCTATGTGTCGAAAACAGCTGCGGGTATAAACCTGAGGGTATGAAGTTTGAACTGTCTTGACTTGTTGAAGGAATGTTGAAAAAAAGGCTGGAGTGCAACCAGTCCCCCTCCCATATCCTTTTTAGCTGCAATCTCCTCAAAGACATCTGATCGAAATTCGTTATCTAGATTGACAAAGGTCAAATATTTTACATACATATGTTTATTACTGAACGTCCAGAAAGGTCTGATTCATCTAAAAAAGGGAAATAAATCAGCTTTAGTTGCTTGTGACACCGGATCTTCGTTTTTTTTTGCAAAAATGAAACAAAGCTTTTTTATAAATGATGTTAACAGACTTTTATATCATGACTTTAAGAAACAAACAATTCCAACGTGATTGAACACGTAAAAATTCAAACTTGTGTTTTATCCATTGATATTGCCTCATATTTTTAGAATACTGAAAAACTGAGTTCAGCGGTTTAGTTGCACGATGCTTCAGTTACATGAGGGTTCAGTTGCAAGTTGGTTCAGTTGCACATTGCTTCAGTTGTATGGTGGTTCACTTGCACAGTGGTTCATTTGCACAGTGGTTCCGTTGCATAGTGGTTCAGTTGCACGGGGGTTCAGTTACACGGGGGTTCAGTTAAATTGAGTTGAGTTTCGGTTTAGTTGCACGAGGGTTTAGTTAAATGGGGTTTAGTTGCCTGGTGGTTCAGTTACACGAGGGCAGTTGCAGGGTGGTTCAGTTACACGCTGGTTCAGCTACACGGTGGTTCAGTTACATGGGTTCAGTTACTTGTGGTTCAGTTACACGGTGGTTCAATTATACGCACACCAATAACCTTAGCGATTCTGAACTGAAAACTGAAATAAAACAGAACTTGCTTCTTCTTTTCTATGGAAATAGTTTGGTTTTTCTTTTGATTACATGATAGTTTGGTTTGATTCGTTATGTCATGTTATGGGTGGAACTTTATACATTGAAAATATATTATGGTCTCAAGAGAACAAAGTAAAAGAAAGAATAACCAATAAAAGTGTCAGAGTGTAGCAATCTAAATATCTACTTTAAGAAAACAGAACTACACAAAAAATAGAGATAGCATCCTGAAAAGAGAAAAACAAAGGTATTTAACAGACCAGGAGTATCAAGAAACAAAAGATGAGAGAGCCAAACAAAAGATCAAGGAGCGTTATCATAATGATGATATTATCGAAACAAATATGAAGAAATAGTTGCTACTAGAAGAATGGGTATATACTGGGGTGACGAAAGCTATAATAAAAACTAAAACATATATGAGGCTATGCCAAATAACATATAAAGATAAAGTTAAAAAGTATATCCAAAAATCCAAAAAGGTAGCAAAAATGCAAGCTGATTTTTGTAAATTGAGAATCATTTTACGAACGTTTTATCAGGAATATAGAAAATATTCAAAATAACAGATCAAAATTCTCTTTGAAAGAGCTGATGCTGTTGAAAAGTCGGCTAAAAATGCTCCGGCAAAACTTCATACAAAAATTCTTTTGGATATTATTATTGGATATTTGGATATTGTAACATTCATTTTAAAGGAAATTGCTACATCTAATGCCTTTTGCAATTAAAAGATTCGTTTTTTAAATAAAATAAACTGTTAAGAATTACAAAAAGGATCGATATAGTTCATTATTCGAGGGATTTTATGTTTTTATTTTCAAAATCACCGTAGTTTTTATTTGGTTATATTATTTTATTTTTAAGGTCAACGGCAAAAATAGTTACCATTCCTAAATCACGTTCTTTACTATAAGTTCCAGTGCACTTGCCAAAGTCCAGTGGAGAAAGAGCTCTCCTTCAGCACTGAAGGATTCGAGTTCAACGCACCCTGTGGCAACGAGTCCGAAATCTGCAACACAATTCTTTGACCTCCATTTTAGTGAAATTACTATTCCATTCATAAAAGTACACAAAATTGGGAAAATCCTACTTTAATTTTGACAGAGATCTTATGCTGCAGCAGTGATACCTCTCTTGAACTTCATCAATCCACGTATAAACGTTAGGTTTCATATTTTTCAATTCTGTCTTCAAGATTGCACGGTATGTCTAAGACCCCTATGTAGGAAACTTACCGTTCCTTGGCTTGGACAACAAGGAAAATTTATTAGCATGAAAACCAAGAAAAGTGGCTGCAAGTTGCAACCACGATATTCTGCATCGACAGCATCTTTTTCTCGATTCTCCTTACACAGCTAGCGGGGCCCTGGAACATCATAGAGAGCTGTTTAATGGCTCATTTGAAAGAAAATTGCCCAATCTAGCGCCTTTTGTAATGAAAAAAATATATTTAAAAAATAAAATATTTTTACAAAAACTGCATTTGTATGTACAAGCTTGATGAATAACGTCATAATCGTAGGTTGTAACCATATGTGACGTACTAAGTAAATACAATATTTGTATACGCTTATCTTTCGACAAGATAATATAAGAAATCCGGGTTGCAGCGGTAGCTAGCAACCTAGTAAGAGATCCGGCTTGCAGCGGTAGCTAGCAACCTAGTAAGAGACGATCACGTCCAATGTTAAGAAATATAAAAACCCATAGTTCCTAACAAAGGAGTCAGATCAAAACAAAAAGTACACCATTAGAACCGCCTTGTCCGAAACCCCTGTATAGTAAACTTTCTGTCCCTTGGCTTGAACAGCAAGGGAAATATATTGGCTTGAAAATTGGCAGCTACTACAACATTCTGCCTAAACGGTACATAAAGGATCGATATAGTTCATTATAGGTGGGGACTATGTAAGTTTCATCGGATATAGCTGAAACCATGTATAGGACAAACCACGGCTTATAGTAAATAAAGGCTAAGATAATACAAGCATCTTTGGAAATATGTGACAAAACATGTTAAATATGTTCAAAAATCAACATATTGAAAATAAACAAAAATTAAAATGAAAAATAGATTTTTCCGCAATAAGAAAACAGCAAGTTTAATCCACAAAATAAAATTAGCTTGCACGAGATGTAAAAACCAATGGAGCAAAAAGGCTAAAAATGAAGAAATGAATCTAAAACAAATCTTTAGCGCATTCAATAATGAAGACGGACTAAAAAATAACACAGATTACCCTCTAAACAGATTGTATTGCCACCTCTCAAACCTCCCTAAAGACAAAATGTCATTTACCCTTTTTTTCAGAAACAAATCATACTTATATGAAGTTTTTTTTTTGTAAAAAAAGGGTAGCAGTTCACGAAAATTTAGAGGAAGGGGGAGCCAAAAAATGTTTTTCCGATTTTTTTCAATGAATATACTAAAAAAGGTGTTTTTCAAAATCTAGGAAGGGACAGGGGCAGAAATATCTATGAGGCGACAATTGGCTTTGGGACCACTTTTCCAAAATTAATTTTCAAAGATTTTCCCAGTAAGTCCTTTTATTTTTCATATACTTATCTGTTTCAGATACTTGATAACTCACAATACTTTCAATTGCGATGATTTAATATCGTATTTCAATTCAAAGGTTCGATCCTATGCATCGATCTCGATACAAATATTCCATAATTCTTTTTATGTCCGTAAGTAAACGGGGAGAGGCTTTGGGATCGTTTATCCCTCTTGAAATTTCTCAGTAATTTCTCACATTATTCTTTGTTTTTGTCTTTTTCTCTAATTCGCCACCCCGAAATTTGGATCCCCCTCCAAATTATTCGTGCAAAATATGTACCCCCTAAGTATTAACATATTTAGCAGATAACCTAATAAGGAAATCAATTAAGCAACTAGAAAGAGACCTCCAAAATCGATACCAGATTGGCATAGAATCGAGCAAGTTCTCATTGTAAAACTACCATTTTGCATACCTCTGCGAAACAGCAAAAAAACAAGCGAAGATCAGAGCAAAAAAGAAGGAAAATTAGAGAAAAAATTGATTAGAGATACACACATGACCTGCTTATTATCAAACCGGTATCTAGTTAAACTTGGCAAAGATTACCGAAAACCGCAGGACAATGAAGCATTAAATAAGATCGATGAATTTTTCTTCTTATCATTGTGAGCACATCTGTTAAAAAGGAGGAAAGGAAAATTTCCTTCAGGTCCTTAGTTTCCATTAAGGTTTCCTGGCGCTTGTATGCTATAGTCCCGACGACCCAAGTTGTTCATCCATTGACGCATTGTAGAACTGTTTTTTTTCGTTAGTTTATTTCAGCTTATCGTGAGACAAGACAAAGAGAAGTCGCACAATAGGTGGGAAATATATAATTTGGGCTATATATTTGCACATTAAGGTGGGGGGGGGATTAAAGTATTTGGAAAGTGTGAAGTTAGAAAACAATTTTTACTGCATAACATGCAGAATATATGTACCTAACACATTGGACATGCAGACCCGCTATACTTTACCCTCATCCCCCCTAATTACAAATATATAGCCCCAATTTGTTTCTAAAGTATTATATTTTTATCATACTTAGGTATATCTGAAACAGGTTCTACTTAGATGAAGAATATTAGGTCGGGGCTTTATCATACAAGTACCGGTTTCCTTAACATTCACTTTCTCTTCGTCCCCTCCTTCCCTGTCGTCCCCTCTAGAATCCCAAAAGCCTGAATTTGTAAAATTTTGAAACACGTGAAAAAAATGTGGCACGTTACTAGCAAAAAAATTAGGCCTTTAGCCCCTCCCTCACAACAATGGAATTATTCTGGCTTTCCTTCTTCTCTCTAACAACTCCAGTGGACAACAAAAAGAAAAGAATCATGAACATCTTGACATTTTGTGGAGGGGTCAACCCTTCCCCCTTCACTATGCGCGTGTCCACTTCTGAAGGGATCTGGGCAGTTCATGATTGTATGTCACCTATCGCAAATAGCCTTACTAATAACATAAAGGCCTTTGAATACGATGTCCGTTTCTAATTTTCTCCCTAAACCAGCAGTGATCACTGTAAACGTTTCCATGAGGGAATCATGGAAAACTTGAGGGAAAACAGGCAGCCTGATATCGCCCATCTAAGTAAAGAGCAATACTGCTTCAATGCATTACTTATTTATTTACTTTTTTTACCAGGTCAGTTCGTGGAGTTGTCGAAGAAACATCAGATAGGGCTCATTCAAATGGAAATAAAAAAAAATCTACTATTGTTTTTAGGATTCAAAAGAGATTGGAGGACAGCAATACCTCCCTCTCTAGCCCATTTTAGTTGCTTACCCCCATCAACTCCCCAAAGACATCAGTCAAAATTTTGAATTAGCCATTTTGTTCAAAATAAGCTAAAGGTTCAGTATTATGCCTGCGGAGACGACATGACCCCCTTCAGCTCCTGGGGAAAGGACTGTAAATTATGCAAGTTGGTCAATATTTACATATAGGTTTTATTATTCGGAAAGGGGCTACGTACTATTCTGGGTCTCCAAAAAGGCTAAGAGTATTGAGGGTCCACCGGAGAGAGACACGTGACTCTTCGTCTCCAATTAGAACGGTCTTGTGCAAGAGTGACTGCTTCCTGTATATCCGTATCGGTCATTGATAGGTACTGGGCATAGTAAAGGGAATGTGGTACTGGGTACTGTGATACTGGGTAGTTATGTCCGTCCATCTGAACCGGGGCCTTCCGCAGGGATGCTGCCAGCAATGCGCAGAGGATGAAAACTGAATAGTGTGCTGGCGGGTGTTTCTGTTGGCATGCGGACCAAATAACCAACCCCCGTAGGGTGTGTGCAGCGAGCTGATGAGAATTGGAGATCTGACCTGTTCGTTCCAGTAATCGGGTGTTCAAGACGAAGTCATACCACATGATCCCTTTAATACGTCTCAGAAATTTTTCAATGCGTGTTGAACAAAATTAAAGCGCATTGTCTGCATCCAAGTTGTCAAAAGGACATATAGGCAAAGTCTCAGGAACTGCTTGGGGTATTAAGGCGAAACTTTTAGGAAACGTTGAGGGGATATAATACTAAATAAAAAGACCCTTTTCGTATCCAAGTTGTCAAACGGGTGCATCCAGAATGTCTCTGAAACGGCTAAGGATATTAAGTTGAAACTTTCAGAGAATGCTGGGGTAGGACGTTTAACAGCACCAAAAGACACTGTACGCATTCATTTTGTCAAACGGGCGTATATGCAATATCTTAGGAACGGCTGAGGATATAGAGTTGAAAACTTTCAGGGAATCTTTGGGGGGATGATGAACTAAAACAAAAGTCACTGTGCCATCCAGCTTCTTAAAAAAGATCTACAAAAAGGGTAAAAAAAAGTTTGGCAACAATTTATCAGGAAGGGTTAAGGGCATTAAGTTGAAACTTTCAGGGAGTGTTTGAGGTAGGGTATTGAACTAAAGCAAAAGACATTTCATGCCCAATCATATTGTCAAAAACGCGTAACTGCAATATCTCAGGTATTGATAAGTGTATTCATATGAAACTTTCAGGGAATGTTGAACTAAATAAATACATACTATGTGGATCCATGTTGTCAACAGGGTTCATCCACAACATCTCACGAACGGCTGAGGATGTCAAGTTTAAACTTTCAAGAAACACCGAGAGGGGTATTGAATTAAATCGGAAGGCACTATTGTCCATCCAATTTGTCAAAAGGGCATAATGATATTTTTATTTTTTAAACAAAAAATCAGATTTGTCTATAAAATTGAGCTCTAATGTATTTATTACAATAAGCATGCAGTTTAAAGAAAATATAACACAATAAGATTCTTAGAATGAAATATGTTCAGTCAACATTCGTGTATATTCAAGATTGTAACATTAGCAGGACAGGATACCTTCTTCCCTATAGAAGCCCCAAATTATGCAGATTTTCTATCCATTTATTTGATTAATATTGTCCCTACCCATCCATTCAAACTTCTGTACTATAACTATTATTAATATATGCTACAAAATGTTCTCCGAAATATAAATAACAGGTCAAAAATCTTGATTCTTAGGCATAAAAACTCGGAAAACAAATATTCCTTTCATCAATTAATAACAATAAACTTCAACTAAAAGCAAACAGAAATTATATATTAAAAAAAAAACTTTTTCTACAAAAAAATTTTTCAGAGAAGCAGAGCTACATAAAACTAAAGAAGAGTGGAACTAAATTAAAAAAACAATGCAAGCTTAAAAGAAACAGAAATCCCTATCAATAAACGAATTTCCCAAAATGGAAAGAAATTACAATACAAAACTGAGTCAAACTTGAAGCGAACAGAAAATAACACAAATAAGAGTAAGGCTTTAGCACTCCCACCCTCCTTTAAACGCTATAAAGACCATGGCGTCATGTTTTCCTGAAGTCATGACGTTTTCCAATATTGTTTTGACATTTATGTTTTCCTGAAAACAAAATGTATTTCAAACACTTCCTTTCTTATCATTATAACACTGAAAAATAAAATTTATGAGAGTTTCGGGAATTAATAAGAAAAAGGTAAAGATCAGATTCACCTATCGGTGATGCTGATCTTCTTTCATGGCCCTTTACCCGGGAAGTGCAATGGGGGCTGGGGCCAGCCATCCTGTGCTTTCGCACACCCTTCCTGTTTGCCTTCCCCAGATTTCTCCAGGTACCCATTTAAAGATGGGTCTACTCTGGCCGAGCTTACAGAGTCACATCATTGACCCCCGTTGAAACCAAACAATCAGCGACACCAGAACGCAAACGCCTGTTCTCATAGACAAAGGGCCTCCCTCAAGTCTATTCATTAATACACATTATATATTAGGCAATCAATCTAGTTTATTAGTGTGATTAATTTAAAAAAAAAATTTTACAAAATAAGTTTTTCAAAGAAAAGTAAAGAACTCCATTAAACAAAAATGAGCAAAAATAAAATAATCTACCAAGCTCGAAACTACCACAAATCAGCATCGATAAATAAATGAAACCCAAAAGGAACAGAAATTAAAATAAATAACCGAGTCAAACTCAAAACGAGCAGAAATTAAAACAAGTTGGGCTCAATATCCCTATCCCTTCCCGAGGCCAGACATAATTTACACTTTACTGCAAAAAATACAAATGAATGTGCATTGCCAGTTTAATATACATATACTCATATTTAGTAAACAAAATGTTAAAATTATTTGATTTATTAAAGTTATAAAAGTAAAAAAAATTATATTTCAGTAAAATTTTTCAGTAAAGTGCAAATTTTGTCCTGGCCTTGGGAAGGCATAGGGGTTTTGCGCCCAACTTGTGTTAATTTCTACTCGTTTTGAGTTTGACTCGGTTATTTATTTTCATTTCTGTTTGTTTTGGGTTTCATTTATTTATCGATGCTGATTTGTGGTAGTTTCGAGCTTGGTAGATTATTTGATTTTTGCTCATTTTTTATTTAATGCAGTTCTTTACTTTTCTTTGAGAAACTTATTTTGTAGAAAGTTTTTTTAAATTAATTTCTGTTCGTTTTATATAGACATAGTCTTTTCAGGGAAAAAGAAAATAACACTTTAAATCTTTTCGTTTTTTAAGACTTTATAGTTTGGCGTTCTATTTGTATGCTGGAGAAAAATTTTCAGTAATTTTTAACAACATGCACCCTTTTAAAAATCTGGACACAAATAATACTGTTTAATTTAGTTTCATACCTCCTCTAGTTTACCTGACATAGAAAACTTGATACCATTCGCAAAAAAAATCTATTTACTTTCTTTGATTGATTTGATACATCTTCGCTGTTTTTAATTGGTTCCATATTGAAAGCATATATAGCCCCAAAATTTTGAACATAACACCCCCAGTGGTTTCTGGGATACTGCTGAGAAGCCTTGTTTGAAATTATCAATAATACAGTGCATTTTGATTTAATCTTGAGGCAACATTTAGTTTTTAAATATAATGGGTAAATGGGAGGGTGGGAGGGTGGGAGTGGAAGGGAGATTAGTAGCCCTCCAATCACTTTCGACTATTAAAAAGGGCTTCAGTCCTTTCTATTTTCAATCGAATGAGCCCCTTTCGAAGTTCCCACGACAACTCCTTCGATACGAAGTGCCCTGGTCTAAACAACAACAACAACAAAAAATATTAGATTATACCCACATCGATCTTCACTATAAAAATGTCAAGCCTTCCAATCACTTTTGACTATTAAAAAGGGCACAAGCCATTGAATGATCCCTTTTCGAAGTTTCTTCGACAACTTCTTCGATACGAAGTCCCTGGTAGCCCTTTGAATTTCCACTCAAATAAGCCCCTTTTGAAGTTTCTATGACAACGCCTTCTATAAAAACCTTATATACCCCAGGATATAACTTAAAACCCTTGCCCTGGGGGTTGTTTCGGAGTGCCCTCCTCAAAAACGTATTTTATATCAGGAAATCAACTACGCTGAACAAAATGGCTATCTCAAAATTTTAATTGGATGTATTTGGGAGAATGATGGGCGTGGGGGAGGGGCAAGTTCCCCTCCAATCACTTTCGACTATTAAGAATGGAACTAGCCCTTTGAATTTCCAATCGAATGAGCCTGTTTTGAAGTTTCTACGACAACGCCTTCTATAAAACCTTTATATGCCCCCAGGGCATAACTTAAAACCCTTGCCCAAAGGGTTGTGGGGGAGTGTCCTCCTCAAAAACATGTTTCTATCTGGAAATCAACTACGCTGAACAAAATGGCTATGTCAAAATTTTGATTGGATGTATTTGGGGGAATGATGCTCGTAGGGGGGGGACTAGTTGCCCTCCAATCACTTTCGACTATTATAAAGGGTACTAGCCCTTTGAATTTCCAATCGAATGAGCCTGTTTTGAATTTTCTACGACAACGCCTTCTATAAAAAACCTTATATGCCCCCAGGGTATTACTTAAGACGCGTGCCCTGAGGGTTGTGGGTGAGTGTCCTCCTCAAAAACATATTTTCTATCTGGAAATCAACTACGCTGAACAAAATGTCTATATCAAAATTTTGATTGGATGTGTTTGGGGGTATGATGGGCGGGGGGGGGGGGGCTAGTTGCCGTCCAATCGCTTTCGACTATTCAAAGGGGCACTAGCCCGTTGAATTTCCAATCAAATGATCATTTTTTGAAGTTTCTACGACAACGCCTCCTATAAAAACCTTATATGCCCCCAGGGCATAACCCTTGCCATGAGGGTTGTGGGGGAGTATCCTCCTCAAAACATATTTTCTATCTGGAAATCAACTACGCTGAACAAAATGGCTATCTCAAAATTTTGATTGGATATATTTGGGGGAATGGTGGGCGTGAGAGGGGGGATAGTTGCCCTCCAATCACTTTCGACTATTAAAAAGGGTACTAGCCCTTTGAATTTCCAATCGAATGAGCCTGTTTTGAAGTTTCTACGACAACACCTTGTATGAAAACTTTAAATGCCCCCAGGGCATAACTTAAAACCCTTGCCCTGAGGGTTGTGGGGGAATGTCCTCCTCAAAAACGTATTTTCTATCTGGAAATCAACTACGTTGAACAAAATGGCTATCTTACAATTTTGATTGGATGTGTTTGGGGGAATGATGGGTGTAGGGGGGGGGGGCTAGTTGCCCTCCAATCACTTTTGACTATTAAAAAGGACACTAGCCACTCCAATTTCCAGTCGAGTGAGCCCTTTTCGAAGTTTCTACGACGACTCCTTCGATACGAAGTGCCAGGGTATGGAGAAAAAAAAACAACACATTGTGCCCACATCGTTCTTTATTTAGGCAGCGCTAGCGCTCTGCCTATGAAAAGGTGGGCGTGAGAGGGGGGTTAGTTACCGTCCAATCCTTTTCAACTATTAAAAAGGGCACTAGCCCTTTGAATTTCCAATCAAATGAGCCTTTTTTGAAGTTTTTATGATAACGCCTTCAATGAAAACCTTATATGCCCCCAGGCCATAACTTAAAACCCTTGCCCCGAGGGTTGTGGGGGAGCGTCCTCCTCAAAAACATATTTTCTATCTGGAAAACAACTACGCTGAACAAAATGGCTATCTAAAAATTGTGATTGGATGTGTTTGGGGGAATAATGGGAGTGGGGGGGGGGTGGCTAGTTACCATCCTATCACTTTGAACTATTAAAGAGGGCACTAGCCTATGGCTTTCCCGTTGAATAAACCTTTCTTGAGGTATCTAGAATAGCATGTTCTATAAAAACCTTATATGACGCACCGGCATAACATAAAAACCTTGCCCTAAGGGGTTTAGGCGATTGTTCTCACCAGAAACATGTATTTTATCCGGAAATCAACTATGCACAAAATGAACAAAATGTCTATCTGAAAGTTTTGATTTGATGTGTTTGGGGGAATGATGGGCGCGGGGGGGGGGGGGCTAGTTGCCCTCCAATCACTTTCGACTATTAAAACGGGCACTACCCGTTTGAATTTCCAATCGAATGAGCCTCTTTTGTAGTTTCCACGACAACACCTTCTATAAAAACCTTATATGCCCTCAGGGAATAACTTAAAACCCTTGCCCTGAGGGTTGTGGGGGAATGTCCTCCTCAAAAAGATATTTTCTATCGGGAAATCAGCTACGCTGAACAAAATGGCTAACTAAAAATTTTGAGTGGATGTGTTTGGGGGAATGATGGGCGTAGGGGGGGGGCTAGTTGCCCTCCAATAGCTTTCGACTATTAAAAAGGGCACTAGCTCTTTGAATTTCAAATCGAATGAACCTTTTTTGTAGTTTCTATGAGAACACCTTCTATAAAAACCTTATATGCCCCCAGGGCATAACTTAAAACCCTTGTCCCAAGGGTTGTGTACTTCTCAAAAACATATTTTCTATCTGGAAATCAACTACGCTAAACAAAAGCGCTATCTCAAATTTTTGATGGGATATGTTTGGGGGAATGATGGCCGTGGAGGGGGGGCTAGTTGCCCTCTAATCAATTTCAACTATTAAAGTGGACAATAGCCGTTTGAATTTCCAATCGAATGAGCCTTTTTTGAAGTTTCTACGACAACGCCTTCTATAAAAACCTTATATGCCCCCAGGGCATAATTTAAAACCCTTGCCCCGAGGGTTGTGGGGGAGTGTCCTCCTCAAAAAATATTTTCTATATGGAAATCAACTACGCAGAACAAAATGACTATCTCAAAATTTTGAGTGGAGGTGTTTGGGGGAATGAGGGGCGTGGGGGGGGGGCTAGTTACCCTCCAATCACTTTCGACTATTAAAAAGGGTACTAGCCACTCCAATTTCCAATCGAATGAGCCCTTTTCGAAGTTTTTACGACAATTCCTTCGATACGAAGTGCCCGGGTGGAGAAAAAAAAAAAACACATTGTGCCCACATCGTTCTTTACTTAGGCAGCGCTAGCGCGCTGTCTATGATATGCAGTAAATCTTCATATTCTTCTTTATAAAGACATTCCTTTCAAATGTATAGAAAACCAACTGTTAAATCATTTATTAATTCTTTGATCCAAAATATTGCTTCAACAAAGTAAACCGATTGTTTTAAAAATCAACTTTTTGAAAAATGTTCATTCTAAAAGCTTACTTAGGCATCAAATTACTATACGATTGAGTAAAATATTGTAAAAAAAGGTATTGACGAAAACAAGTGTCCTCTTGAAATTGTAAAATTAAAATGAAAGTCACAAATATAATTATTCTAAGAACATTTTTCTTTCCTGTAATCTTAGTTTAATAATTCCTTTATTTTCTTGAATTTTTATTTATTTTGTTAATTTAATTCAATTTTCAAAGAAAATTGTGATTTTTTTTGGTTTATTGCGTTTTGACAAATAGAAACCACTATTTGGAATACATATCGTTTTAAGGAAAGCGCAAATGACGCTCTGGCCTTTAGAGGGTTTAGGGGGGGGGGTGATTAGCCTTCTTTTATTTGGGGTAATTTCTGTTCGTTTAAAGTTCGACTTTATTGTTCTTCTGAATGTCTACCCGTAATGAATTTCATCTATTCATACATAGCAGTATCTGCTATCTTCATATTTGATTTGATTGTTAATTTTAGTTTCTTTTCGTTATGGCTTAAATTTCTTGATTTGTGTTCATTTTAATATCATGACCAGTCAATAAGATTATCAATAAATCAATTCATTCCATCAATAAATTCACAACAACAAACACTTCAATATAGTCTCTCCTGTAAGGCTATTAAATAAAAAAAAACAAGGTTTTTTAACTGAAAGTAAGGAACGACGTTAAAACTTAAAACGAACAGAAATTATTCCGTATATGAAAGGAGTTGTCCCCTCCTCAACTTCTTGCTCTTTACGCTAAAGTTTTTCATTGTTTAAAAAAAATAGAGTTGTGAGAAAGTCAAATTTTAGCGTAAAGAGCAAGGCATTGAGGAGGGGACAGCCCCTTTCATATACGGAATAATTTCTGTTCGTTTTAATTTTTAATGTCATTCCTTACTTTCAGTTAAAAAATCTTGTTTTTTTTATTTAATTTTTGATAGTTTTTGAATAAATACAGGTTTTGATCTTGGTTCACAGTACATGAATGATTAAAACAAAACTTTCATATTAATTTACTTTTATTTGGTTAAATGTCTTTCTCGAAACTTGTTTCATTTTATTTACGAACGTTTTTATTAGTAATAAATATACGTAACTTACGAATTAATTTACGTAACGAAATTCTATATTCATATTTTTTTTTTCATATTTATTGAAAAAATTATTTTTCAATAAATATATATTTATACATATTTATTTTTTTTCATATTTTTTTTCATATTTTTTTTTCTATATTCATATTTTTAATACGTATATTAGCGGGTTCGCCCCCTAGTCAATACCTTGCTCTTTAAGCGAAAGTTCGAATTTTGTTCCAATTCTTTAAAACTGACCGCTTAATCACAAAGGCCGTTAATTAGAATAAATAGCTCATATGAAAGTACTAAAAAATCTCTGGCTTAAAGAGTGAGGTATTGACTAGGGGTGAACCCAATCATATATGTAATATTTTCTGTTCGTTTAAAGTTTTGATGTTGCTGCTGTTGCAGTTGAAAAACTTGTTTTTTTATATTTAATTTCTGATCTTTTTTTAAATAATGCTGGGAAGTTCGGCGTCCCCTTCACAGCAATGTCCCTTCCCCCATGAAAACTTCCTTCATGGAAAGATCCTCCCACATAACCCCCGCCCCCCCCCCCACTACCAGGAAAAATCTCCTCTGAAAACGTCTGTACTGTATACTTCCCAATAACCAATACTATATGTTAACATTGGGTAAAGTTCATAACTTTCAGCCCTCCTACCGGGAACTTCGGGGGATTAAGTCATCCTAAAAGACATACTTATAATATTTTCGAACATGCTGAACAAAATGGTTATCTCAAAGTTTTGATCCGGTGATTTTGGTAAAAAATGAGCGTGGGAGTGGTCCTAGTGGCCTTCCATTTTTTTGGTCACTTAAAAAGGGCACTAGCACTTTTAAATTTCCGTTTGAATGAGTCCTCCCACAATACTATAGGACTAATGGGTCGATACGAACACCCCTGGGGAAAAAAAACAAATTAACACGCATCCGTGATCTTTCTTCTGGCAAAAAATGTAAAATTCCACTTTTTTGTAGATAGGAGCTTGAAACCTCTACAGTAGGGTTTTCTGATACGCAGAATATGATGGTGTGATTTTAATTGAGGTTCTATAACTTTTAGGGGGTCTTTCCCCCTTTTTTCGAAAATCAGCCAAATTTTCTCAGGCGCGTAACTTTTGATGGGTAAGATTAAACTTGATGAAAATTATATATTTGAAATCAGCGTTAAAATTCGATTCTTTTGATGTATCTATTTGTATCAAAATACTGTTTTCTTGAGTTTCGGTTACCATTGAACCGAGTCCCAATAACCAATACTACATGTTAACATTGGGTAAAGTTCATAATTTTCAGCCCTCCCCCTGGGGGCTTTGAGGGATTAAGTCATCCTAAAAGACATAGTTATAATATTTTCGACCATGTTGAACAAATGGCTATCTCAAAATTTTGATCGGATGACTTTGAGAAAAATGAGCGTGGGAGGGGGCCTAGTTGCCCTCCATTTTTTTTTGGTCTCTTTAAAAGGGCACTAGAACTTTTAATTTCCGTTCCAATGAGCCCTCCCACTATATTATAGGACCACTGGGTCGATACGATCACCCCTGGGAAAAAGAAAAAAAAACAACAAAAAAACAAAAAAACAAAAAAACCTGATGTGAACATGTGAAAACCTACCGTGATCTTTCTTCTGGCAAAAAATGGAAAATTCCACATTTTTGTAGATAGGAGCTTGAAACCTCAACAGTTGGGTTCTCTGATACGCTGAATATGATGGTGTGATTTTCATTAAGGTTCTATAACTTTTAGGGGGTCTTTCCCCTTTTTTCGAAAATCAGCCAAATTTTCTCAGGCGCTTATATCTCAGCCAAACTTATATATTTGAAATCAGAATTAAAATCTGATTCTTTTGATGTATCTATTGCTATCAAAATTCCGTTTTTTGGAGTTTCGGTTACCATTGAGCCGGGTCGCTCCTTACTTACAGTTCGTTACCACGAACTGTTTGATATGGCCAGGAGAAAAAACAGGAGATAAACAAGAATTAAACAAATACATAAAAAATTCAAAATAATACATTCCCAACTTTATGAGACTCGATAGAGGAGAAGAAAATAATTAAAAAAACAAAACAAAAACAATCATCCACCTAAAAAATCCCCAAA
This sequence comes from Artemia sp. Qi Xiang Cuo, assembly GCF_049724085.1. Classification (NCBI taxonomy): domain Eukaryota; kingdom Metazoa; phylum Arthropoda; class Branchiopoda; order Anostraca; family Artemiidae; genus Artemia; species Artemia sp. Qi Xiang Cuo. Next base: position 7,495,237 of record NC_142811.1, read on the forward strand.
ACCAGAAATTAGGCACAAATCATGCACATATCTCAGGTATCCCAGAGAGACTGATAAGATTGTACAGGGAGGGGGGAAGGGGAGGTTCGGTGGCAGAAAACAACATATCTTATTTGCCACTTTTTCAGGATAGAAGGTTCACCGCCTATGTAGAATATTCTACACGCGTCTTCATGATAAAACTGGATTTGCCACTGATAAAACTGGATCTCTTTCATTTCTATGATGATATCATCAGTTGGATAAGCTTAAGAAGCTCAAAATTAATCATACACATAAAACTTGAAAAAAGCACGCACACATAATTTTAAATATTGATAACGGAATAATTAGCTCAAGGTATCTGAGCACGGATGGTAGATTCGGCTGATTTTAATCATTTGTGGCAGTAAAATTCTAACTCGGTGGCCAAATATTTCGAAATTTTTGTCTGGTTAAAACATTGTTGCATGTATATGGTCAATATATGTATGGCCAATCTATGTGAATGATTAGCTCAATGCATGTGAACACTAATAAAAGACTGACTAGTTGCAGCAAGTTGTGGCAGTGAAATTCAGATATGGTGGTCAATTTTTTTTATATTTTGTTGGTTGAAAAGGCATTTCATATACTGTGGCTAACATACATGTGGTTAGTAAAAGGGCATAATTAGCTCAAAATTTGTAGGCATTGATACTAGGTCAGATTGATTTTTTATTTTATGGCATTCTAGTTTGGTGGCCAAATATTTTCAAAACTCGCCTTCTATAAATTAAATAAAAAACAGGTTTTTTCAACTGAAAGTAAAGAGCAACGTTAATACTTAAAACTAACAGAAATTATTACGTATATGAGGGGGTTCGCCCCCTAATATATACCTCGCTCTTTATGCTAAAGTTCGAATTTTGTTCCAATTCTTTAAGAATTACCCGTGAATTACAAAGGGCGTTTAATCAGAATAAATAGCTCTTTTGAAAGTACTAAAAAAATTTAGCGTAAAAAGCGAAGTATTGACGAGGGGGTGAACCCCCTCATATACGTAATAATTTCTATTCGTTTTAAGTTTTAACGTTGCTCCTTACTTTCAGTTGAAAAAAAAACTTGTTTTATTTAATTTCTGATCGTTTTTTAAATTATGCTGGGAAATCCGGCGCCCTCTTCATAGAAAATTCTCTTCCCCTCCGAAAAATTCCTCCATGGAAAGATCCATCCACGTAACCCCCTCCCCCTCATAAAATATCCCCCCTGAAAACGTCTGTATACTTCTTATTAACCAATGTTATATGTAAACAATGGGCAAAGTGCATAACTTGCAGCCCTTCCCCCGGGGACTCTGGGGGATTAAGTCATCCTCAAAGAAATTTTGGCTATCTCAAAATTTTGATCGGGTGACTTTGGGAAAAATGAGCAAGGAGGAGGCCTAGTTGACCTCCAATTTTGTTGGTCACTTAAAAGGGCACTAGAACTATTGATCTTCGTTAGAATGAGCCATCTCGTGATATTCTAGGACCACTGAATAGATACGATCACTCCGTGATCTTTTTTCTTGCAAAAAATACAAAATTCCACATTTTTGTAGATAGGAGCTTGCAACCTCTACAGTAGAGTTCTCTGATACGCTGAATCTGATGGTGTGATTTTCACTAGGATTCTAAGACTTTTAGGAGGTGTTTACCCCTTTTTTCGAAAATAAGGCAAACTTTAACTCGTAACTTTTGGTAAGTTACGAGTTATTGGTAAGACTAAACTTGATGAAACTTGTATATTTGAAATCAGCATAAAAATCAGATTCTTTTGATGTATCTAATGGTATCAAGAGTTTCGGTTACTATTGAGCCGGGTCGCTCCTTACTTACAGTTCGTTACCATCACGAACTGTTTGATATACCTTTATATATTGTGTCCATACTAAAAAATTCGACACTTAAAAACAATACAGGCAGTCTAAAACCAACCAGTGATATGGTAAAAAACTGTTTTTGTTCGCCAAAATTATTAAAACTTTTTTTCGTATCGCGAAAATTATCCCTGTGAAAAAAAAAACGCAATACATATAAATTGAAGAAACATTTCACCTTCATAAGAAAAAAGATTTTTGTGAATGTTTTTTTATTTATTTACAAGTGAAGTTTTGAACATATAATTGATTTTAAGGATTGATCCCTGATGATTGTTGAAAGGGATATCAGCATTTGTTTCTTGTTAATGGATTTGTCTTATTTATCTAATAAATTTGTCCATTATTTGTGCCTTTATAAATTAATAAAGATTGTCCCTTTTTAAAGATTGACCCATTATTTGTGCCTTTATAAATTAAAAAAAAGTATAAGCATAGATGAATACTGAAACATCTTCTGAAGGGAGAGGAGTATTAGAAGATTTTCAAGTATTAAACAGTGGTGTAATTTCGCCAAAACTTGGGGGGGCGAAATCGGAGCCAATTTGCCAAAATTCAGTAAAAATGACAGTTAAAACTGAAAAATTATTCGTATATTACCATAAAGGCTAAGATATACTAAAGAAAACTGACCTGTTTCTCTCGATTCTTGAATTATGCACGGTTATCTTTCAGCTGGGGTGGGGGAAGCAAATTGAGGTATGGGGGGAACCCGGGTCTAGAGACGGCAGTTGCGCCCCCTATCCCACAGCAAATTACGCCCCTGGTGTTAAAGTGGCGTAAATAAACTGCATTTTTATGCCAAAGGTTAAAGGGTAATCTTATGCAGTTTGGCAGGAAGCCAACAATGGTCCAATATACATTTTGTTTCCATGGTTTTTTCCTGCTCTTCTCTCTTTCCTTTGGTTTCCTCATAATTATTATTTAGTTTCCTATTTCGATGGGGAGCCATGGCCCTCCTGCTCCTCATTCGATTGGATGGTTCAAACTAGATTAGATTTTTACGTTCCACTTTCTTTGTGGGATCTGGTAAAAAAAAAAAAAAAAAAAAAAAATCCAAGAGAGTAGGCCATCGAATGTGTTTGGAGAGGCTTTTTATTAAATCAAAGACGCCTCGTGACTATTTGTTGCGAACGCCAAATATTCCAAAGTGGAAACCTTAACGCAAATATATAGGAATTCAAAAATATACGAATTTCCCATGGTAGTTTTCAAAAACTTGACTTGCTCACCCCAGTAAAATTTTTTTTTTTGGTATTTTCGAGAAAACACCCCCCCCCCTCCTACTAAACTTGGAAATATATTTTTTTGTGTAGCTACATTCAAAAATAAAATCTTCTCTCCCCCTACATTTTTCTTGAATTGGTGCCAAGACAAACTTTTAGCAAATTAAAGAAAGCTAAAAAAAATAATACCAATATTAAGAAAAAACTACAGGAAAAAAGTTAAAAAAAAAGACCAAGGGCAGTTGGATACTTCCTTTAATATTTTTGCAAATATTTGTATTAAAAATTAATGCACTTCTTAAACAAACTTGTGTATTTAAGTAACACCTCAACAGTGAAGCGTTACACCTCAACACTGCACCCAGTGAACCATTAAACCCCTTGACCCTAGCTAGGCTACTGAATAATGGAACTGGACAGCACTTAAAGCGCTTATCTTTTAGAAATGATGCTCAGCTTGAAATATCAAATATTCCCGACGTTTCCACATAAGTTCAATCACCTCTTCCGTATTCTTTTGTACTTGCCAATAGTTGAGCCAAGATAAGCTGGTCAGGCTGGTAATTCTTAACTTTTCCGACTTACAGACAAAACTTACCTTAAAACAACTTACCCGTGTCAAGGAACCCATGTACAATATATCAAACAACTTTGACATATGTTTCGCCGTAGTTCATGAGGTTTCGTCAAAAATTGTCATAGCTAATACTTTCTGGCAGATCCTCTTGTGACCATCTGCGAGATTCTTTGGTTACAAGAACTCCTAGTTGGAAAGTACTGGGGTAGGCTCTGTACTCTTGCGCACAGAAGGTTTGCGAAGCGCGAAGAGAAATGCAATTCACGGTTCCATCGAACCATCGAAGACAAGACGAACAATAAGTCAAATCACAAATTTTTGTGCAACTCCATGGCAAGGAAGTATCAGCAGTTGTTTGACTTATTATGACCAAGAACGTGAAGGGTCATCGCCGAATGCAAGACATATAACAAGACATGGTACACAACTTTATCAAACCCAAAATATATTGAAGTATCAGCAGTGGTTCTGAATTCTGGTAACCAAGAACATAAAGGGTTTGCTCGCAATCCAATACAATTTTGACGATTCTATTGGATCACCGAGTGCAAGACAAATAACAAGACAGGGCCCAAAATTTTATCAAACACAACTATCTTGAAGTATCAGCAGTGGTTCTGAGTTCTGGTTACCAAGAACGTGAAGGGTTGCTCACAATTCCATAAAGTTTTAGCGTTTCTATTGTATCAGAGAATGCGACACAAGTAATCAGTCAAAATGAACCTCTTGAAACCCCTTGAACCTCTTGTATTAAAGAAACGCCTACTGATCTATAGCCTTGTTTTCAGGCCAACCACGTCCAACACGGAGTTCTACACAGGTTTTGCAGATTATCGTTTTGAGTGCCGTGTTCAACATGGCGAATGTTTCTTCAGAATCCTTGTTCAACCATGCTAGTCTGGTGCATTACGATTTTGAAGAACCCGTGTCCAACGCGCTTGGAACCTGTAAGGCCCAGTGCCCACGGGACAACTGTTTTGAGACTAGAATTGCCAACCGATTGTGCACGCAACTGTTTTGTGACCATGGCCTTGAAGTAGAGTGGGAGCCCACCCACGAGGCAATTCAGATGAGGCTGCTTTCCAATCAGTCTAAAACCAGTTTCAAATGAGCCTCCAGCGGTGGTCATAGTTGCGTTGCAGAGTGTTGTCCCACACATTTTCGGGAGCTACCGTGTTGATAATGTCTAATTATTTTGGCTCTCAAGATGTCAGACCAGAAAGTAAACGTGAAATTCGTAGGAGAAGTGGAGAAGCATTAAGTGGTGTACAACTATAAACTTTTTGTAAAATGTGACATTCTGTAGAATGCCACGTTCTGTAAAATGCGATAAATTTTCTATCTGTTTGAGACAGTTCTTTCGCTGTTAAGAACAGACGAGACTGCATTTTTTCCAAGTAGGGATGGACCCAATACTCCCCCTGAACCCTACGAAGTCTTCCTCGTCAGAAATCAACATTGCCACACTGCACACTGCAATGCTCAATTAGGTAAACACAACTGATTCACAACCATTCGGGTCCGTGGGCGGAGACACGTTTCATTTTGGTTGTAAATTGGTCGTAGTCTAGTTGCAGATGAGACTAGTTTCCAATCGTTGTCTTGAAACAGTTGTCCCGTGGGTGCTAGGCCTAAGATGAAAACGCTTTCAAGTTTTGCTGGGTTGAACACGGAGAACCTGAAAACGATTTTTGTCGAACCTGCTCAAAACACTCTTCAAACCTAGCACCTGAAAACACAATTTATGACATTTTATGGATTCCAGCGAATCCACAAATAGGTCAAGGTCAATAAGTCAAATAGGTCAATAAGACAAATAGTAAGTCAGAGCATAAGCCCTTAAGGAACTCTACTACATAGAATTCATTGAGCCAGAGAAAGCAAGAAAAATAATAAGTCAAAATATGCAACCTTACGAAACTCTAGTGCATGTGATATTAGGAGAAGGTCAGAATTTCGGTCAAAAGAAACTAAAAATTCAACTTGCAATGAGAATATGACCATACTCACTTTAAATATGGAAGGTCTATCCTAAATCTTAAACGCAACTTCTCAAAAGAAACATCAAAACAAATAAATAACTATGTAAATAATAAAAAATAATGTGAATGTAAAATAAATCAAAACTTGAGAGCCCTATTGACTCTGTTTTTCTAAGATTTAGGATCAGCAAGTGAATTTCCCAAGGTTAATGTGGAACTTCTTCGTATGAAATAACGACCTTTATTCCTTTTCAAGGTTACAGAAATTGTGGGTACTTTTGCATTATACGAGAAACATACTCGAGAACTCGTATCGCGAACATTAGACATTACCCGTTTTTCACGGTGTTAATACCAAACAATTAGCTTCGGCTCGGTGGAAAAATGCATTGTAGCTATATTTTAATTAAATATTATGTTGGTATTTTGGTTAGGTTAGATTAGGTTAGTTCAGGTTGCATATTTAATATAATGCATTCTGGGTAACCCCCTTCCATATTTCTTGTAGTTTTCACAGCCGAAGCTAATTGTCTGGTATTAACACGGTGAAAAATTTCTCGAGTGTGTTTCTTGTATAATATGCAAGTACCAAATTATGCTTTTCCCCATCCATTGTCAATCGGGAATACAAATAGAGGGAGGGTTTTGAGCAACAAATAGTCTAGCTGATAATTCAAAGATTCGAACAATTCGTTCTTACACAGTTTAACTTGGGAGTTTTCATTCGTTTTGAGTCAGTGATTAGCGACCCCACTCTTATAGCGAGCTCACGTCAAAAAAATTTGCTGTTTTGAAATTAAGGGGTATTGAAAGATTATTTTATGAATCCTATATTACAACCGTTAATATCGATAGTGTTACCAGTTAGAATACGAAATTATGAAAAATCGTATAAACTTTGATTATTTGCCTTTTCTTTCTTTCTTTATTTCCTTTATATTTTTTTGTTTTGTTTCGGTACTTGTCAAACAGTTCGTAGCAACGAACTGTAAGTAAGGAGCGACCCGGCTCAATAGTAACCGAAACTCTAAAAAACGGAATTTTGATACCAATAGATACATCATAAAGAATCAGATTTTTAGGCAGATTTCAAATATATAAGTTTCATCAAGTTTAGTCCTACCCATCAAAGATTACGCGCCTGAGAAAATTTGCCTGATTTTTGAAAAAAGGGGAAACATCCTCTAAAAGTCATTAAACCTTAATCAAAATCACACCATCAGATTCAGCGTATCAGAGAACCATATTCTAGAGTTTTCAAGCTCCTATCTGCAAAAATGTGGAATTTTGTATATTTTGCCAGAAGAAAGATCACGGATGCGTTTTTATTTGTTTTTTTGTTATTATTTGTTTCTTTTTCCCAGGGGTGATCGTATTGACTCAGTGGCCCTAGGATATCGCGGGAGGGCTAATTCAAACAGAAATTAAAAGTTCTAGTGCCCTTTTTAAGTGACCCACATAATTAGAGTGCAACTAGGCCCTCTCCCACGCTCATTTTTTTCCCAAAGTCACCCGATCAAATTTTTAGATAACCATTTTGTTCAGCATGATCGAAAAACATAATAACTATGTCTTTGAGGATGACTGAATCCCCCACAGTCCCCGGGGGAAGGGCTGCAATTTATGAACTTTGCCCAATGTTTACGTATGGTATTGGTTATTGAGAAGTATACAGACGTTTTCAGGGGGATTTTTTTCTGGTAGTGTTGGGGGGGGGGGGGGGGGGTCAGAGGTTATGTGGAAGGATCTTTCCAAGGAGGAAGTTTTCATGGGGGAAGGGACATTAATATGAAGGGGGTGCCGGATTTCCCAGCATTATTAAAAAAACGATCAGAAATATAAAAAAAACAAGTTTTTCAACTGAAAGTAAGGAGCAATGTTAAAAATTAAAACGAACAGAAATTATTACGTATATGATTGAGTTCGCCCCCTAGTTAATACCTCGCTCTGTACACTAAAGTTTTTTGATGATTTCGTAAGAGCTATTTATTCTAATTAACGGCCGTTGTGATTAAGGGTAATTTTAAAGAATTGGAATAAAATTCGAACTTTAGCGTAAAGAGCAAGGTATTGACCAGGGGGGCGAATCCCCTAATATATGTATTAAATATATATGAATATAGAAGTTCGTTACGTAAGTTAATTCGTAAATTAAGTATATTTATTACTAATAAAAACTTTGTAAATAAAATTAAACTATTTTCGAGAAAGCCATTTAACCAAACAAAGTACAATTAATAGGCAAATTTCGTTGTAATTATTCATGTACGGTGAGTCAAAGTGAAAACCTGCTTTAATTTCAAAAACTTTCAGAAATTAAATGAAAAAACAAGTTTTTTTAAACTGAAATTAAGGAGCGACATTAATCTTAAAACGAACAGAAATTATTCTGTACATGAAAGGGGCTTTCCCCTCCTCAACGCCTCGCTCCTTACGCTAAAGTTTGACTCTTTTCACAACTCTATTTTTTTAAACAATAAAAAACTTTAGTGTAAAGAGAGAGGTGTTGAGGACGGAACAGCCTCTTTCATATACAGAATAATTTTTGTTCGTTTTAAGTTTTAATGTCGCTCCTTACTTTCAGTTTAAAAAACTTGTTTTTTTTTTATTTAATCTGCTTAAAACAGAACGTTCTCAAGCATTACGTATATTTAGCTGAAAGTAACATCAAAGAAAACCGATTTCATACTTACAAAGACATACGACCCGTCACAGAATGCATTAGACTTCTATAATTTTGACTATATATTTACACATTAGGATGGGAAAACAATTTTGGTGAGAAAAGCCTCATTCTCCAACCAACCCATTGAGTGAGTATAGGATATAGACTACTGTTGTCACAAAATGATAAAAACTCACAAAAACTAAATTTCACGATATCTGGGCAATTAAATTATAAATTTTTGTTCTTTGTTTCCCCAACTCCTTGAAAAATAATTCTTCGTACGGCCCAGTTAAGAGGATATTCTGTAAATCCAAGTTACAAAAATAAACGTAACGCCACTCAATTCACATGCGTGCTTATTTAGACATCTGTATGCAGAATTGCTGACAAAATGAGTCTCGACTAGTCATAATTTACTTACTCTTTCTTAAGCATCCTTATTTCGGCCAATGGGATGATGGCTTGAAATTTATGTAGAGCTGTTACCGTGAATGTCCGAAATACTTTTTATTCTCCTTAGATTTGGTCAGCGTTGCCAATTTTCCGTTTTATGCAAGGTTTGATAGTGACAGGTAAGGTTAAGTTGGGCTAGGTTAGGTTTTTAACCCATTTCTGAGATTTATAGCCTAATTTAAACTAACTTAACTTTTATGATCAAGGCTTGCATAAGACTGAAAAAGCTGATTCGCAAAGCTAATTGAATCTAAGAACGGTACTTATCTCTTATACCATCCCACTTAGAAGTGAAGTTAGGTTAAACCTAATGAAATATACGTAAGTGTGATGAAAATAAAATACTTTAGTAACACAATTGCGGAAACTACAACAGAAAATGGTACTTGTGTCTTATAGCCACCACACTCAAGTTCTGTCGAGAAGTGAAGTTTAGTTAATGCTAATGAAATAAAATAAAATATGATGAAAATTTAATACTTTATCAACAAAGTTATGAAAACTACAGTTTAGAATTATGGAAGGGAGGCCGCCCAAACCGTATTATATTAAATACGTAACCTAAACTAACCTAATCTAACCAAAACACCAACTAAATATTTAATTATAATATAGCTACAATATAGTTTCCCACTCAGCCGAAGCTATTATTATCTGGTATAAAGACCATGAAAATCGGTTATTGTCTCATGTTCGCGATACAAGATCAGTGTGGTGGCTATAATACAGAAGTACCCAAAGAATTATGGAAATCAGGCCCCCAGAACGCATTATATTAAATGATTTCTAACCTAATCAAACCAAACCAACCTGCCAACTAGAATATTTAATGAAAATGTATCTACAATTTAGTCTATATACACTCTCTGACGCTAAGCTGAAATAAACTCCAGAAAAAAACCGGTTCTATCAGTCCAAGAACTTGAGTGTGGTGGGTATAAGAGATAAGCACTCTCGCAGAAAAAAGTAATTTCGGACGTTCACCGGTGAATATCGACATCAACCAAATTTCAGACATTCACAGTAACATAGCTAAAGAAACTTGTGAACAGGATTATTAAAACCTGACAGAATCAAATACATTGTGGGTTTGTAGTTAAACGGTCAAGTTTTAAGGAAAGGCAACTATTTCTAGTAGAAAGAAATATTTTCATTCAAGAAAGGTTTTTAAAGATCCAATGAATCACTTTAGAAATCCACGTTTTTTTTAGAATTGAATGAATAAATAAATGACCATGATAAAGAAACTTTTAAAAAGTCTGGGTTCTGATTTTTCAAATCGAGATTATGTATTTTTAATTGAGAATCCCAATTTCTGCTGATATCAAGATATTAGACACGTCAAGACCGTTTATGGTTGAAGACCATTGTTACGGGGCGAGGCGTATGAGCCATTTTCGCCACTAGAGAGGGGTAGATGACCTCCCCTGAGAAACAAGATATCATCTGACTCCTATTTTTCGTCGACCATTGCGTCTCGATTTTCCTAAGAAAGCGGTCAAATCTCGACAGAATCGACCTCGCTATATCTGCTGAGTGGGTTATATCTGGTGAGCAATAAGGTGGCAAGGTTTATATTTTGTATGGGATTTATTGAAGTCCCTATACGCGCAAACCTGTCTCTACAGCGACCATAGCTACCTTGTTTATTTCTATAAGAAATCTGTGAATTTGACGTTACGTCTGGAAATTAAGAGCAAAAATTATGAGGGGTTTTGACACTAGCTGAACTTACATGTTGATTATAATGTTCGAACACAACTATTTTGACTTTCCATCTTTTTTCAGGCTTGGTATACAGATAAGAGAACTGCTATACCAAGCGAGGACGTACAAAGGCAGTAATAAAATAATTTATTTGATTATTTAAACGAGAAGGTTCTTACAAATTCAAATTCAACAGCTCGGGGAGAGGGGGAAGGGGAGGGACAAGGCCCCTGCTATTTATATGCCTGGTTCAAAGCTTCTGTTCCGTATACCACCATTCTCCTTGGTAAATCATACAATTTACGCTTGAAAATTGGGCATGACTAAACTCACTATGTTACACACGGGATACATTATTCTTGCTGTGCTCAAAGGTAATTCTGCTTTTATCAATAAGTTTGACTAAAGTGTGGCTTGTGCATAAGATTCAATATGAAAAAAATAGGCACAGATAGACTCACTTTCACAATCTTGCAGTCTTCCTTGGACTCCTCCCATGTCAAATTTGCGTTGGGCTTCAAGATAAAAATGGGTCACAAACCAATTATTTGATACCTGGAGTCATCTGCAACAATGAGAACGGTGTTGAATAACTTAACAGCGGGCGGAAAGTAATTACATTTACGAGATGCAATGCAATGAAATGTGTAAGGAAATAAAATTTTAAAAACGAAACGAAAAAGTACCGAAACAAAGAATTCTCGACTAAATAACTGATTCAAATACTGAAAATTATATACATATCTCTTTTCTTAGACTCATATAGCCTAGACCCTCAGGAGTGAAGAGTCAGTGCTTTTTTCAATTCCGACAAGTCGGTCGGAACAAGTCGGTCGGATTCCGACGGGATAATACTTCATTGAGAAACGACTGTCACAAGCCAAAAAAGACGAAATCGCGTTTCATATCAAATGATACAAAAAAATAAAACACTAGCGCGGTATAGGAGCGGTATACCGCGAGTCAAAATCAGTAAGACTAAAAGAAACAATTAAAAAAAGCAGATCATAAGCAGTGTAATAGCAGTGCCTAAGTAAAGAGCGATGTGGGCACAATGTGTTATTTATTTATTTTTCAGACCAGGGCACTTCATATAGAAGGAGCTGTTATAGAAACTTCGAAAGGAGCTCATTCGATTGGAAATTGAAAATTCTAGTGCTCCTTTTAAGAGTCAAAAGTGATTAGAGGGCAAGCATCCCCCCATCCCTATCATTTTCCTAAACACATCCAATCAAAATTTTGAGATAGCCATTTTGCTCAGCCTATTTGAAAAGTCCAGTAATTATGTCTTCGAGGATGACAATCCCTCCTTCAAAGTCCTCAGAGCAAGGGCATTAAGTTATACTAGTTGTCGATTGTCAACATTCATAGTTTTTAGGGGGTCGTATTACCTTCAGAGGGGGCTCGTTCAATTGGAAGTCAGAAGTCCTAGTACCCCTTTTAAGAGTCAAAAGTGTCGTAGAGCAACTACCCCCCCCCCCCCCAATGTCTTTTTTTTCCCAAATGTGTTCGATAGAAATTCTGAGATAGCAATTTTGTTCAAAACAGTCTGAAGATCATATAACATGGCATTCGGTTTGAAAAAACAAAACAAAAAACCTTAGAACCTGGGGGCAAGGGTTGTAACCCGGGGATATATAAGGTTTCTATGGAATGGAGTGGTCGTATAAACTTTAGAAGGCGCACATTTAATTGGAAATTAAAAGTTCTAGTTTCTTTTTAAGAGTCAAGAGTGATGGACGTCCTCTTTTCCCGATTCGCATCTGATCGAAATTGTGAGATAGTCGCTTTGTTAAAAATAGTCAAAAGAACATACAAAAAAGCCTCCGGGGTTGACACAACCCACCAAAGCCCTGAGGCAAGGGTTGTAAGTTATGCCCTGGGGGCATATAAGGTTTTTATGAAATGGGTGGTCGTATAAACTTTGGATAGGGCTCATTTGGCTGAAAATTGGAAGTTATAGTATCCTTTTTAAGAGTCAAAAGTAATATGAGGACAAACAGCCCCCCCCCCCAACACCCATTATTTTCCAAAATAAACATCCAATCAAAATTTTGAGACAGCTATTTTGTTCAACATTGTTTAAAAGTCTATAAATTATGCCTTAGGGGATGTCAACCCCTCACAGCCCTCAGGGCAAGGGCCGTAGACTAGGCAGTTTGGTCACTGTTTACATAAAGTACATGTTATTGATGAAGCGGGGTTTACTTTGCTTTTTCGACCTTTTTCGACTACTTTCAACTTTTAACCTTTGTTTAACCTTTACTTTCCAAAAAGACGAAGGGTATTCAGGAGAGCCTTTCAGAGAATGTTGAGGGGAGTGCGCAACTAAATAATAAAAAAGACCTTACGTGCATACGGGTTGTCAAAAGGGCGTAAATTAGGAATTCAGGAAGTATATTAATCTGGATTTTCCGTGGGGAAACGTTCTCTCGTGGGGAATTCTCCTTTGTGTAAGGGTTGCGCATAGTAGCACAAAATTTAAAGGCATGATCCATAATGCGCTGGAGATAATAGGTCTGGAGAATAATTGAAATCTACAATTGTGTAGGTTCAATGGCTTAGCATTAATGGTTTCATAAAACAACTCATAAGTTAACATGATACTTTCGTGATGTTAAGGCGGCTAACCTTATTATTATGTTATTGCAAAGCTAAGACCAGCAAACGCACGTAAGATGCGAGGCTATGCACTAGGATTGGTGGTAAAGAATAGCTGCTTTTACACTACGTATGTAATTTTCTGTGCTAAGTAATTATCTTACGTTACGTATAATCTTTATACTTTAAAAGTTTAAAATTCAAGAAGTTTCAAAGTTTGAAAATCTAAGAAACACGAACGATAGAAACAAACTTTTATTATTATATTATTTGCAATTAAATATATACAGTTGGAACTGCATCTTGAAAAACCAAAATACTACAGGTTAGTAAATCCAGAGCACGAACCGATTAAAGAAAAATATTTTAATGTTATGACTTTAATTTGCTGTTACCTAAGGTCACTGCTCTGCTTTTTGGGCGTGCGCCAATATCAAAACCATTAGTTAATTGCGGTGGGCGTGTAACTGAACCCTCGTGTAGCTGAACCCCAAGCAACTGAACCTCTGTAACTAATCTCTTCTGCATCTGAATCCAGGTGTAACTGAACCCTTGTGAAACTGAAACCCCGTGTAACTGAACCCCCGTGCAACTGAACCCTCATGCAACTTAACCCTCATGCAACTGAACCATGTAACTGAACTCTCGTGCAATTGAACCCCCGTGCAACTCAACCCCCTTTAACTGAACTCTCATGCCCCTCAACCCCCGCGTAACCAAACCCCTCGTTTAACTGAACCGTCGTGCAATTCAGCCTCCGTTTAAATGAACCTTCGTGCAACTCAACCACTGCTTAACTGAATCCTCATTTAATTGAACCTGTTCAACCGGACCCCGTAAAACTGAACCTTCGTGTAACTCAAATCCAGTTTAACTGAACACAAATACAACTCACCCCCCCATAACTGAACTGTTATTCAACTGAACCCCAATGAGACTCAACCCTCACTCAAATCAATAATCATGCAACTCAAACCCATTCAGCTCAACCCTGATGCAACTCAACCTCTGTGTAATTCCGCCCTCGTACAACTGAGCTCCTACTTATTTCAAAACCAATTCAACTCAACTTCTGTGAAATTTGAGTTTAGGCACTTACCCCCCCCTCCCTGTAAAATATCTTCTCGCGGAAAATACCCTCTGGAAATGCTCCCACCCCCGGCTGGTTGGTTTCCAATCAGTTTTGACTCATAAAAAAGGACTAGAACTCTCAATTTTCAATCGAATGAGCATCCTTAGAAGTTTCTGCGACCATGATGTGAAGGTGGGGATGAGGAAGGGGTAGCCCCCCCCCCCTAAAAGGAATAAGTTCTGCTCATTTTGGGGTTAAATATTACTCTTCACTTTTGTAATAACAGCGCATACCAGAAATATTCATAGAAAACAGGAAGGATTAAATATCATTTTCACATTTTGATACATTTTTTAAAGTTTGTTGCCCCCCCCCCCTCGAAAATAATGACCCCCCAAATAAAAGTTTTGAATACAGTCGTTGGGATTATATATCGATTTCTACCTCCACCCTCCCCTCGTATCTCTCTTAGAACTAATTCTGTATTTATCTGAAGGATCAATGAGAGTTGGGATGTTTTGGTATTAAAATTCGCCCTTAGAGGCATATCCGTCCCTCCCTAACTAGCCAGCATATTTTGAAGGTAAAACAAAATCACTGTCTTAGGTAAATTCTCTGTTGTTTCACTATTCCAGACATTTACATCAAAGGGCTTTAAATTTAAACCTCTACGATGGGATTCTATGATTGTTTTGTAGTTAGGGCGGGAGGGAGATGCCTCAAAGGGCGCATTTTAAAACCAAAACATCCCAACTCTCATTGATCCTTCAGTTAAATACGGAATTAGTTCTATGGAAGAGATGATGGGAGGGTGGAGGTAGAAATTGATATATAATCCCCAGGGCCGTATCCACGAATTTTGTATGGTGTTATTTTTTCGGGGGGGGATTTGTTTTGTAAAAACACATCAAAAATTGGAATTCGATATCTAATCCATCTTGATTTCTGTGAATATTTCTGGTCTACGCTGTTATTACGAAAGTAAAGAGTAACATCAAACACCAAAATGAGCAGAATTCATTCCGCATAGGAAAGGAATCCTCCTTCCTCCACCTCATGGTCAAAAAAACTTTGGAGGGCGCTCATTCGATCAGAAATTGCGAGTTCGAGTCCTTTTTTTTGTAAGTCAAAAGTGATTGGAGACTAACCAGCAGCGGGCAAGTATTTTCCAGAGGAGGTTATATTCCACGGAGGGGTGGTATTTTCCGCAAGGGAGGGGGTATTTTCTGAGGGGATATTTCCCGAGTATTTTCCGTGGGGCGGTATTTTATGGGGGGTATTTTCCAGGGGGGTAAACGCGGGCTCCCGTGCAATTTAACCCTCATTTAACTTCATCCTCTTTCAACTCAACCCCCGTCTATCTAACAAAAAGGCTGACTCAACCCCCATTCAAATCAATTGCATTGAGCTCAACCCTCCTCAAGTCAACAATATAACTATAAAATGCAATTCAGCCCATTTGTTTAGAGGTGACGAAAGCTGACTCGAATAAAAGGGTCTTTATTTATTGGTTAATTCCTTTGTGTTTTTTTATGCTGTTTCGATGTAAAACTATCACCTCTTTCAAAATCAACGATCTATTCTTCTGTCCTATATATTTGAAAATTAACGGAAATTTCCCTGAACAGAGCCTGAACACACTAGATGGCTATGTTCGCAGCAATAGCTGTACCCTAGTACAGAGAAATCCAGCTCGTAGATCAGGAATGATAACTATTACTCAAATTCATCTTAATAACAAAAGTTTATTGCGGAAATAAATTGATTGGAAGTTTTAAAAAGAACTGGAATTGCTGATAATACTCCCCTTCTATTTTATTTTTTATTTAATTCATCTATTTTTCTATTTATCTATTTATCTATTTTATTTATCAAGTACTAATAGAGCACAAGAATATCGCTGAGAGCTGTATAGTTAATATTACGCTTTTTATAATTTCATCTTGACATCACCATCATAAAATACCCTATGGCACCAACGTCTTTTTTCATTTTTTTTCAGAGGCACTTCATATGGAAGAAGTGGTGGTATAAGCTTCGGAGGGGGCTTTTTCGATTTAAAATTAGAAGTTATATTACCATTTTTAAGATCCAAAGGTGATGAGAGTGCAACCAACCCCCCCCCCCAAGCTCATTTCCTTCAAATCCTACCGATTATATTGTGAGACAGTAATTTGGCTCAAAATAGTCCAAAGGTCAAATACTTATGCTAAAGGTGTTGATAAAACCCTCCACAGCCCCCGGAGCAAGGGCTGTAAGGTATGCAACTTGCAGCTTGTAAGGTTTGGGGGAGATTCAATTGAATGGAAATCGAAGGTTATAGTTTCCTTTTTAAAAGTCAAAAGTTATGGGAGGGTAACCAGCCCCCCTCCACATACCGTTTTTCCCCAATGCATCCGATCAAAATTCTAAGATTTTGATCGGATGCATTTTGGTCAAAAAGTCCAAAGGTCAGACAACTATGCTTCTGGGGTTGACAGCCACCTCCCCCGGGACAAGGATTGTAAGTTATGCAAGTTGCCCATTATTAACATATTAGGGTTTTTATTGGAAAAGAGAGCAAGTTTGCTCCTGAGTGTCCTAAAAAGGTTTGGGGTATTAAGGTGAAACTTCAGGGATATGTTGAGAGGAATGCCGAACACAACCAATCACATTGTGTGCTGGCTGGTTGTGAAAAGTGATTATCGGCTATATCTAAGGAACGGTTGAGGATATTAAGTGAAACACTAAGGATATGCTGTGAAGATGTTGAAAAGAGATTAAAGGACAGTCCCGCCTCCTTGCCTTTCTTAGGTGCCTTCTCTGATGAGCGCTAATCGAAATTTTGAAATTTTAATTTTTCAAATTAGTCAAAAGATCTAATGGCTAAACCTCCAGGGATGCAATGCCCTCCAAACCCCGGGGCAAGGATTGTAAATTATGCAATTTGCCCGTTGTTTACAGGCATGACTTATCATTAGGAATCGAGGAATGTTTGCCACTGGGTGTGCCTTAAAAGGCCAAGAGTACTAAGGTGAAACTTCGGAGGATGTTGAGGGGTAAGTGAAAATGAATCAAAAGGCACTACGTGCATCCATTTATCACAAAGGGGGATCTGCCATATTTTGAGAACGGCTGAGTGTATTAAGTTGAAACTTTCACGACATGTTGAGGGGGATGTTAAAAAGTGGTTGGAGGGCTGCCAGCCCCAATTCCAGTGCCTTTTTTAGTTGCCCTCCTTGCAAAGGTATTTCTATCAAAATTTTGAAACAGCCATCTTGTTCAAAATAGTCTAAAGGTCAATCAGTTATGCCTTTGGGTACCACATAATCACCCAAAGTCTTTGAGATGGATGCCAAACACTACAAAACACACTGTGTGAATGCTGGTTGTCAAAAGGATGGTTCAGTAATATCTCGAGAAAGGCTGAGAGAATTATGTTGAAACTTTCAGGGGAGAGTAAAACGGATGTTGAAAAGCTACTGGAGGGCAACCAGCCCCCTTGCCTCTTTTAGATGCTCTCTTCTCTCATCACTGATAAAGATTTTGAAAGTGATCTTGTTAAAAATAGTCAAACGGTCTAATAACTATGACTCCAAGGATGCAATACCCCTCCCCCCTAGTCCCCTGGGCAGGGATTGTAAATCATTTAATGTACTCTTTTTTACATGCATGAAAATTTTTTACATGAATGTATCATTATGAAAAGGGGGGTTTCTAATTCTGAGTGTGTTCAGAAAGGCTATGAGTATGAAGCTGAAACTTTGGGAAATGTTGAGGGACGTGCTCCCTTCTCTCATCACTGATAAAGATTTTCAAAAATTCTACCCCCTTGCCCCCCCCCCCAAAAAAAAGACGCCCCTGCCCAAAGCCCCCTGTGTAAGGATTGTAAATCATTCAATGTGCCCTCTTTACACGCAGGACGTATCATTATGAAAAAAAAGGGGGGGGGAGATGTGTTTGATTCTGGGTGTCTTCGGAAAGGCTATGGGTATAAAGGTAAAACTTTGTGAAACGTTGAAGGGTATGTAAAACTAAATCAAAATATACTATGTACATACAGTTTATCAAAAAGGCGTATCTTCAATATCTCAAGAGTGGCCAAGGGTATCAAGTTTAAATTTTCAGGGTATGTTGAGGGGGATATTAAAATGTGCAGAAGGCAACCAGTCCCCCTTCTATTCCTCTTTTATTTGCCCTACCCCCAAAGATATCTGATCAAAATTTCTGCATAGCTGTCTTGTTCAAAATAGTCAAAAAGCCAAACAACAATGCCTCTAGGGATGAAAAAACCCCCAGAGTGCACGGGGCAAGTGTTGTACGTTATATAAGTTGCCCATTGTTTATATACATGGTTGGTTATTGGGAAAAGCGGGCATTTTTGATCCTGAGTGTCCTAAAAGGCTAGAGGTATTAGGGTAATACTAATAAAAAATCTTGAGGGGGATGTCAAACAAAATCAAAATATACTATATGCAACAGGGTTGTCAAAAGGACACAACATCAATATCTAAGGAATGGATAATGGTGTTAAGTTGAAACTTCACAGGCATGCTGAAAGGGATGTTAGAGACTAGACAGAGGGCAACCAGCCCTCCCCCTCCTGCCCTTTTAGATCCCACCCTTAACACTGATAGAAATCTAAAAAAATAATCAAAATAGTCACAAGGTTTAATAACAATGCCTCTGGGGATGCCATCCCCCCACAGCCGCATGGGCAAGTAATGTAAATTATGCAGCTTGTTTATCTTTACATGAAGGATTTATCATTGGGAAAGAAGGGAATGTTTGGTCCGGTGTCTGTCTGAAAAGGCTAAGAGTATTGAGTTGAAATTTCAGGAATTTTGTGGGGTATGTTGAGCTATATCAAAAGAAACTATCTGCATCCAAGTTATCAAAAAGGCGTATCTGCAAAATCTTAGGAACAGGTAAGAGTATTAACGGGATGCTACCATTTCATCTAACCGTCACAAGCACTAAACATCATTTCGTCGACAAGGAAAATCCGTCAGAACATCGACACGTTAGGACATCGACAGTCATAACATCGACGCGTCAGGACATCGACAGTCACAATCGCTACCCGTCAGAACGTCGACAGTCATAACATCAACACGTCAGTACATAGACAGTCACAATCGTTACGCGTCAGAATATTGACAGTCATAACATCGACACGTGATTTCATCGATAGTCACAATCTCTACCCGTCAGAACGTTGACAGTCATAAAATCTAAAAAATTTTTAGATGTTATGACGTGTCGATGTTAGGACTGTCGACGTTCTGACAGTTAGTGATTCTGACGGATTTTCTTTATGAAAAAAATTTATAATTTTATATAATAGTAACAAGTATATAATAGTTTAGAAACAAATTTCAGATATATATTTGCACATCAGGGGGGTGGGGGTAAGGCATAACATATATTAAACACGTAACCTAACCTAACCTAGGTACCTCCCCCTAAACCCCTCAAAACTAAAGTTTTTAAATTTTAGATGTCACAACGTTGACAGCCATAACATCGACACGTCATAATATCTAAAAATTTCTTAGATGTTATGACGTGCTGATGTTATGACTGTCGACGTTCTGGCAGGTGGCGATTGTGACTACCGATGAACTGACGTGTTGATGTTATGACTGTTGACGTTGTGACGGGTAGCGATTGTGACTGTCGATGAACTGACGTGTCGATGTTATGACTGTCGACATTCTGACGGGTAGCGATTGTGACTGTCGATGTTATGACTGTCGATGCCCTGACGTGTCGATGTTCTGACGGATTTTCCTTGTCGACGAAATGACGTTTAGTGCTTGTGACGGTTAGATGAAATGGTAGCACCCCCTACTGTGACTGGAAATGCAACTGGTTGCGACTGTGGCTTCTTCCAACTGCGACAACTTGCAATAGTGACTACTTGCAACTGCTAGTACATCTACTCGTGACTAATTTCAGGCAATAATGAGGGATATTTTGAACAAAATCAAAACACACCATGTGCATGCTGATTGTCAAAAGGGCACATCAACAATATTTCACTAACGGCTGAGGGCATTGAGTTGAATTTTTCAGGGCATATTGAACAGTGCTTAGAGGGCAAAGGGCCCCCCTTGTCTATTTTAGACACTCTTAACGCTGGTCAAAATTATGAAACAGCCACTTTGTTCAAATTAGTTAATAGGTCTATTAGCTATACCGGGAATGTAATGCTCTTGGTCGAAACTTTTAGGGAGCGATGAAGAGGATGTTGAAATAAATTAAAAGATGTTAATCAATTAAATTAAAAGATATAATTAAACATTACAAAAAGATACCGTATATATTGATTACATGTTTTAATAAATTAAAAGATGTAATCAATAAATTAGAGTCAGATATTTCAATTCTTATGCGAGAGACGTAAAAAAAACGGAGAAATATTCATTATGTTAACCAATAGAAAAACTTTGACAATAAAAAACGAACAAAAATTAACTAATTAAACTTTCCGAAAACTAAGTTTTCAGAAAAAAGTAAGAGTCATATCAAACAGTTCGTGGTAACGAACTGTAAGTAAGGAGCGACCCGGCTCAATGGTAACCGAAACTCTAAAAAACGGAATTTTGGTACCAATAGATACATCAAAAGAATCAGATTTTAATTCTGGTTGCAAATATATAAGTTTCGTCAAGTTTAATCTTACCCATCAAAAGTTACGCGCCTGAGAAAATTTGGCTGATTTTCGAAAAAAGGGGGAAAGACCCCTAAAAGTTATAAAATCTTAATGAAATTCACGCCATCATATTCAGCGTATCAGAGAACTATACTGTAGAGTTTTCAAGCTCCTATCTACAAAAATGTGGAATCTTGCATTTTTTGCCAGAAGAAAGATCACGGGTGCGTGTTTATTTGTTTGTTTGTTTGTTTTGTTTTCCCAGGGGTAATCGTATTTACCCAGTGGTCCTAGAATATCATAAGAGGGCTCATTCGAATGGAAATTGAAAGTTCTAGTGCCCTTTTTAAGTGACCAAAAAAATTGGAGGGTAACTAGGCCCCCTCCCACGCTCATTTTTTCCCAAAGTCA
This sequence comes from Artemia sp. Qi Xiang Cuo, assembly GCF_049724085.1. Classification (NCBI taxonomy): domain Eukaryota; kingdom Metazoa; phylum Arthropoda; class Branchiopoda; order Anostraca; family Artemiidae; genus Artemia; species Artemia sp. Qi Xiang Cuo. Next base: position 7,516,450 of record NC_142811.1, read on the forward strand.
CCCAATTATAATTTTGAGATAGCAATTTGTTTAGCATAGTCGAAAATCTAATAAATATGTCTTTTACGATGAATTAATCCCCCACAGTTCCCTGGGGATGGGCTGCAAGTTATGAACTTTGCCCATTGCTTACATATTGTATTGGTTATTGGGAATTATACAGAAATTTTCAGGAATAATTTTTTTCTGGTTGGGGGGGGGGGCTGGAGGAGGGGGTTACTTGGGAGAATCTTTCCTTGGAGGATATTTCTTTGGGGTAAGGGACATTTCTATGAAGGGGGCGCCGGATTTCCAAGCATTATTTAAAAAACGATCAGAAATTAAATTAAAAAAAACAAGTTTTTTCAACTGAAAGTAAGAAGCAACATTAGAACTTAAAGCGAACAGAAATTATTTCGTATATGAGGAGGTTCTCCTCCAAGTCAATACCTCGGTCTTTACGCTACAGTTCTTTTTTTAGTGCTTTCAAAAAAGCTATCTATTCTAATTAAACAGCCTTTGTGATTCAGTGGTTATTGAATTAATTTTTTTTTTAAATCTTAACGTAAAGAGCGTGGTATTGAATAAGGGGAGAACCCCATCATATACTTAATAACATATACGTATTAAAAAAAAAACAATAAAAAAAAAAACAAGCGATACGGCTCAATAGTAATCTAAACTTTTAAAAACGGAACTTTGATGTCAATAAATGTATCAAAAGAATGGGCTTATAGTGCTGATTCTAAATATACGAGTTTTATTAAGTTTAGTATTACTCATCAAAGGCTACGAGCCTGAGCAAATTTACCTGATTTTTTAAAGAGGGGGGAAACATACCCTACAAGTGAAAGAATTTTAATGAAAATCACACCGCCAGATTCAGCGTATCAGTAAACCCTATAACATAGGTTTCAAGCTCATATCTGCAAAAATCTGCAACTTTGTATATTTTGCCAGAAGAAAAATATACGAATATAGAAGTTCGTTACGTAAGTTAATTTGTAAATTACGTCAGAACCAAATTTAGAGACAGCCATTTATCAAAAGAAAAGTAAAATTTTTATTCAAATTTTTTTAATGACGGTTACTTATTCAATGAAGGTGAGCAAAAATAAAAGCTGAATTAACTAAAAAAAGATCAGAAATTAAAAAAATAGAAGTTTTTTAAACTGAAAGTAAGGAGTGACATTAAAACTTAAAACGAACAGAAATTATTCCGTATATGAAAGGGGCTGTCCCCTCGCTCTTTACGCTAAAGTTTGACTCTGTCTCACAACTTTATTTTTTAAAACAATAAGAAACTTTAGCGTAAAGAGCAAGGCGTTGAGGAGGGTACAGCCCCTTTCATATCAGCAGAAATAAATTGTTATAATTCAAGCTCAAATCGACTAGACATTAACATTAAAGAATAAATGAAACCTAAAATGAACAGAAATTAATTGAACAATCATAGCAAACATACATAACAGGTAGTAACATAAAAGAATAAATAAATCTTGTAACCCGGGGCGTAATTTGCTATGCGGCAGGGGGCAACTGCCCCCTCCAGACCCAAGTTTGCCCCTCCAGACCTCAGTCCCCACCCGCTGAAGTTTAGTTCTTTTTTTTATTCTTGTCAAAACTAAGATAAGCCTGCATAATTCAAGTATCCAGAGAAACACGTCCGTTTTATTTAGTATATCTTTGCCTTTATGGTAATATATGGATCATTTTTCAGTTTTCACTGCCATTTTCACTTGATTTGCGAAAATTGGCTCTAACTTTGCCCCCCACCCCTCCAGAATTTTGACGAAACTTCGCCACTGCTTGAAACAGTCAAAAAGTTGACTGAGTATTCAAACCAAACAGTTCGTGCGGTAACGAACAGTAAGTAAGGAGCGACCCGGCTCAATAGTAACCAAAACTCTAAAAAACGGAAATTTGATACCAATAGATACATCAAAAGAATCAAATTTTTATGCTAATTTCAAATATATAATTTAATCAAATTTAGTCTTGACCATAAAGAGTTACGCGCCTGAGAAAATTTGCCTTGTTTTCGAAAAAAGGGGGAAACAACCCCTAAAATTCACAGAACTTTAATGAAAATCACACCATCAGATTCAGCGTGTCAGAAAATCCTACTATAGAAGTTTCAAGCTCCTATCTGCAAAAATGTGGAATTTTGTTTGTTTTTTTCCAGAAGAAAGATCACGGATGCGTGTTTGTTTGTTTTTTTTTATTTCCCCAGGGGTGATCGTATCGATTCAGTAGTCCTAGAGTATCCTGAGAGGCTTCATTCGAACGGAAATTTAAAGTTCTAGTGCCCTTTTTAAGTGACCCAAAAAATTGGAGGGCAACTTGGCCCCCTCCCACGCTCATTTTTTCCCGAAGTTACCCAATCAAAATTTTGAGATAGCCATTTTGTTCAGCATAGTCGAAAATCTATTTAATATGTCTTGAGGATGAATTAATCCCCCACAGTTCCCGGGGGATGGGCTGCAAGTTATAAGCTTTGCCCATTGTTTACATATAGTATTGGTTATTGTGAAGTATACAGGCGTTTTCAGGATGAGTTTTTTTCTGGTGGGGGGTCGGGGTCGGCGTAGGGGTTACAGGGGAGGATCTTTCCATGGAGGATGTTTCCTTGGGGGATGGGAAATTTCTATGAAGGGGCACCGGATTTCCCAACATTATTTAAAAAACGATCAAAAATTAAATAAAAAAAACTAGTTTTTTTCAACTGAAAGCAATAAGCAACATTAAAACTTAAAACGAACAGAAATGATTACGTACATGAGGGGGTTTACCCCGTAGACAATACCTAAGCGAATGTTTTTTTAGAACTTTAAAAAGAGCTATCTATTCTAATTAAACGGGATTTGTTATTCAGTGGTTTGTGATTCGAACAAAATTTGAACTTTAGCGTAAAGTGCGTGGTATTGACTTGGGGGCAAACTCCCTAAGATACGTAATAAAAACATACGAATATAGAAATTCGTTACGTAAGTTAATTCGTTAGTTACGTCAGAACAAAATTTCGAGAAAGCCATTTAGCCAAAAAAAGGGAAATTAATGTGTGAATTTCGTTTTAATTCTTCATGTAAGGTGAGCCAAAATCAAAGCTCATTAATTCAAAGACGTTCAGAAATTAAAGAAAAAAACAAGTTTTTTTTAACTGAAAGTAAGGAGCGACATTGAAACTTAAAAGGAACAGAAATTATTCCGTATATGAAAGGGGATGTCCCCTCCTCAACGCCTTGCTCTTAACGCTAAAGTTTGACTCTGTCTCACAACTTAATTTTTTAAAACAATAAAAACTTTAGCGTAAAGAGCGAGGCGTTGAGGAGGGGACAGCCCCTTTTATCTACGGAATAATTTCTGTTCGTTTTAAGTTTTAATGTCGCTCCTTACTTTCAGTTAAAAAAACTTTTTTTTTTTAACGAACAAAAAGTACGGTACTTGTGTCTTGCAGCCATCACCCTCAAGTTGTGCCGAGAAATAAAGTTTGGTTAATGCTAAAGAAATAAAACAAAATATGATGAAAATATAATGATTTATCAACACAATTATGGAACCTACAACAACTAGGAATGGACGAGGGGCCGCCCAGACCACATTATGATAAATACGTAACCTAAACTAACCTAACCAAAATACCAACTAAATATTTAATTAAAATATAGCTACAATGTAGTTTCCCACCCAGCCGAAGCTAATATTGTCTGGTATAAACACCATGAAAACCGGTTATTGTCTCATGTTCGCAAAACAAGATCTTGAATGTGGTGGCTATAAGACAAAAATTACCGAAAGTACTACCAATAAGAATTTGGCTACAGCGCCCTTCTCCCTCCCCAACCCGTAACGGGTAGGGTCCAAAGCCTATTGCGTCATTTGCGTTTTACTGAAAATGAATTATATTACGAATAGGCTATTTTCTTTTATAATTACAACATTGGAAAATAAAAATTACAGTTAAAGAAATCTTGAATTACTGAATTCTCAGCCATTAAGGATTAGGGAGGTTTGACCCCCCCCCTGAAATGTGTGTGCGACTCACAAAAAAGTAATAAAAATGTATAAGATACATTTCTGATGTTTTTTTTAAGATTTTTTTACCCCTCCCCCCCCCTCCGAACAAAATTCTGGATTCGGCAGGGATTAGTTCTTTCAAGACACTTATAGTTTTCAATAAAACACAAATGACGTTATAGGCTTTAGACTTGTATGGTTAGAGGAGGGCGAAGGGGGCAGTAGCGAACTCTTTGTTTGTAGGGGTTTTGAGGTACTTGTGCATTATACCCACTCTTTTACATACTGCTAGTTTGGTTAATGCTAATGAAATAAAATAAAATAGGATGAATATAGAATAGTTTAGAAACAAATTTGGGCTATATATTTGCACATTAGGGGGGGGGTGGTGGGTGAAGAAAAAAACATAAAAAAAGACAGATACCCGATTATAATGGTTTATTAACAAAATTACAATAATTACATGTTACAGTTATACGCTTAAAATTATCTCTACCTTCATCCTTCACTTTCGCACGCCACATGTGCTCGGCTAAGGAAGTTGATAAATTTTGGCGGTGAGCACCTCGGTGCCGTTTATTTTGCCATTTGGCTATATAAAAATAATAATTTTATCATTCATTTAAGATCACCCGTTTCACACAACTCGACTCTAAAGGGCTGGGAACACGTAGCTGATTTCAGGAACTGATTTCCAAATCAGGGCCGGTTTTAAAGGAAATCGGCGTCGATTTGAGGTTGAAAAATTTTCAACAGATTTACAAAATCAGCACTGATTTTCATCATGATCATCACCAAAAAATAGGGATACAAATAAATAGTCAGCCAGAGGTATCTTTGGTGAAAGACCCCACTACAGAGCTTGAGAATTAAACTGAGAACTAAGCTAAGATTAATCAAGTAACTATTAAAAGACTTCAGTTGACTATTTGCGTCCATGATTTTTTGTTTTGAAAATTTTGCGCAATAAATTTTTCTTTCAACCAAATTTTTCTTACCGCTATTGTTTGTCCACTGATGCTGAAATCAGTTCCCGAAATCAGCTACGTGTACCTAGCCCTTAACTGTTTTATGATCGGATTTTTCTCCCGCATCTGTCCCGGTAACTGCCGTGTCTCATTTGACATATATAAAAGAGTGGGTATAATGCACAAGTACCGATTTTTGTTCGTTTGACTTTAATACTCACTTTAATTTTTGGTCGTTTCAAGATTTCTTCATTTATTTATATTACTACCTGTTATAATATATATTTGCAATGCTTGTTAATTTAATATCTGTTCATTTTGGAGTTTTAAAAAAAATTTAGGGTACAGAGAAGTAGGTAAATTTTCCGTTGTTCATATTATTGACTTATGAATAAAGCAAACATACCACTCGATGCATTTGTTTATGCTTTTTCCAAATATAATAATCATTTTTATCGGAAATGAATTTTACCCCCACCCCTATATATACCATTTCAGGGTTTATATTTGCACATTAGGGGGGGGTGATTTTAAACTTACCTCTCATTTACATCAGAAATAAAATTTAACGCCACCCCCCCTAATTTAACGAGAAGCAAAGGTAAATTTAGGGTATGGAGAAGTATCTTGAAAATTATTTTTCAAAGAATAATATCCTACAAGGTGAGAAAAAGAAACCTAGTCTAGCTTATAATGAACCAATTACAATTACTAATTACAAATTAAACCTGTAATTATTTGTAATTACAATTACAAATTTTAAAGTCGCCATGGACATTATGAGACGAAATATTTTCAATTCTTCCATTAATATTTCCAGGGGAGTTGATAATATTCCAGGGGATTATAGGGGATAATATTCCAGGGGATAATATTCCAGGGGATTTGTAATTCCAGGGGAGTTGATATTTCATCTTCTTTCTTTTAAGTTAGTATTTTCGCATGAATGTAGTTTCCAATTGGCTTGATTTAAAGGAGAGATACCTACATTTGAGAAACAGAAAACAATGCAGTTTTTCACTGAAATTTATATCCAAAATTTGCAAAACATTAACACTTCAAAGAAGAAAACACACAATTCATCAGCATTCAGCATACGCAATCATAATGGAAGATCTTATACCCGTACAAAATCTACATAAACTAAATTGTTCACTTACAAGTTACTAGACTCGATAGGTAATACCCCGTAGCTTAGGTAGAAGCGTAGGTAATAAGACTTCAAAAAGCCTCATACCCGTGTATTAAAGTGTTACCGGAAAAAAGGTATTAATTTGTGTTCAGTTCATACTTTAGACAAACAATTAAGTAACAAAAGAGATTCGTTGTGCCAAACCAATAAGGGGCCACTCAGGGGTCTTCCACAGCCTTAGTATCCTTCAATGATGTAACACAAGTCATTTATCAGATGGGACCCATGGTGACAACCTTTATAAATTATTCAGTAGATTCAAAACAAAAATAGAAAATTCAAATAAATTGAGCCGAAAATCTCTAAAGTAAATTAATTAGCAGATAAGAGAAGTATGGAGGGGGGACTGTACCGAATACGTCCAGCCAATCAAATTGGAAATTATAAGATTTTGTCACGAGAGGCCATGATTTTACCAGCATTTTACTGATTTTATTGCAGTTCGGTAGATTTTACTGGCGTTTTAAGGTCCACTAAAAAAAAAAAAACTCAGCGGACATCAGACCCACTGAAGTACCAAGGACAGTGAAAATAAACTGTATTTAGTTAAAACATACGCAACTACATATATCTTAAAAAATAGTAAAAATCAGGAACTTAAGTTTTTAATGAAAAAAATCTCCATATGCGTAGGTAGTATCGGGCACCAAATTAAAAAAAAGGAACATGGGTGAAAAATCAGCAAAAAATAAGCTAAAAACTTGGAAAACTAAACAGCTAAGGACGTAATAGCTTTTCTTTTGAACGTTTAGCTGTCTTTGGGAATCAGCAGAATGTTAAGGTTTGAATTTTAAGAACAAAAAAAGTACCTTTCAAACTCAACGAGTTAGTTTTGCTTTTTTGTGTTCATGATTCAACATGGCAACGCTGACAAAAATATAATACTGCCCTAAAAATACATTATTTTGAAGCAACCAAAAGAAGAACCTTAGAAAATCGTCGTTTTTCAGGTATGGATAGACCTAAGATGGGTCCAGGGGGGAGGGTAAAATGTCTTTATTTTGATTTCCTTGGAACTCAAATAACAAGATTTAGATTATTACCAGAGTCAGCACTGAAGTTCTATTTATTTGAAATTTGCCAGCCAGCTAGGGAGCTTCATTATCAATCCTTTGTTGTATAGAGAAAAAGTATATGGGAATAGGGAGCTTAAACATGGGGGACATTTGGCAATAACGGAAAAGGACACTTTTTCAACACTGGAGCATGCAGATCAAATTGTTTAGCGTAAGTCATGTTTGCAAAATATTTGTTGTTTATGAAATCGTCTAAGGACGCTATCTAGAAATTTTGAAAATGGGTGAGGGGTCAGGGAAAAATTTCCCAATGATAGGTGTGATGGTGATATATTGCAATACTTTAGATGTGTTATAGGCACCAATATTCTATTAAATGAAAATGACTTGGTTATAAAAAGATCAGAGAAAAAGCAGGGGGCAAATAAATACGGGCTAAAATTCTTTGACGTTTTCCCAAAGGTGTCATGTCCAGCTGCCACTCCCTTGTGGCATCCATGATAAAAGACCACACATCCTTTCCATGAAGCTCAATTAACAGTTCAAAGATTGATAAATACTTCTATTAGATAGTGAAAAACAATGACAAAAAATCTGGATATTTCAATCACATGTACAGTGATCGTCATCAGGAGATATACTAAAATCTCAGTATGCCTAAAATGTTAGTATATCTGCTGATGACGGTCACTGTAAATGTGATAAACTATCCAGATTTTTTTTCGTTGTTTTTCATTATCTAATAACAGAACGTATCCCTTTATTGTGAGGAGAATTCAACTGATTGTGAGTAGGCCTTTACGGATTTTTACCTGAATATTGGCCCTTTTTGCAGTGGCATCATTTGGGGGGCCCTTGTCGTTGAAATAGTCAGTAAATTGATTGGCTTCATCCCTTCATCTCAAATATTGTGGCTGGTGACACTGCTATCAATTTAAAGTTTTCTTTTGAAAAATCTGAAATATTTAGGAGGCTGTTTTCGGGGAAAACTTTGTGAGCAGATAATCATTAAAATAGTTTTCATTAAAATTATTAGACAGGTAGGTGAGAGGCAAAGCTGGCATAAGCATTTTTTAGGATTGTATAAAAAATGATGTCATTTTCACTTGTTGTTAGATTTTGTCTATCATCCATCCATCCATCCTAGGGTAGAACTAAGGTAGATAGCCAGCCAGATAACTAAGGGATGGTCAAGATTTTTGGTTTGACTTATGGCGGACAATGTTGGACAATCCTTTAATTATGTTAAGAAAGTTCAGAGTTCAAACTCATATCCTTTTATTAGCTTCTATTTTTATAGAGACCTAGGCTAAATGAGTAAAACTTAGTTTTCTAAGGCATTGCCAAATGAATAAGTGTTTTTCATGGCATATTTTGCGCCGGATAATTAAGGGTGTATAATTAGAATGTATCTATGGAATTCCACGAGACGTATACACCTTTTCAAAGAGAGTGAGTATCCTCTCACATGGCCTTCCATTTTGCTTGCCTCCATAGGAATTACCATGCTATTTGCTTACTCTATGTTCCTTCCTGTCCTATTTGCTTACTTTACGTTCCTTGGCACCTTTCCAGAGCGTATACTTATGGATTTGCTTGGTTTATGTTCCTTACTCTACTATTCTACGGATGTTCTACACCTTTTCAAAGAGAGTGAGTATCCTCTCACACATATACTTCCTTGCTATCTCTCCAAGCAAAGTAGTCAAACACGTTTTGAAACTATAGTTGAGATTGTATAGTGCATGCAGAAAAACACTAGCTTAGAAATTTAGGACTTTTTTCTCATGAGAAAGATGGATTTCAAGGATGATTTACTCCTCTCTCTCTCTATCCCACTCAATTTGTTGTTCTTGGTAGCTCAGTTTCATTGTGGCAGTGAGAGTGTCAACACATGAAAAAATGTTCCATACATGTCCGCTATGCATGTACACACTGGGCAGCTGGTCATCATGTGACCATTGTACAATGATTGATGAGTATGATGAAAAGTGCAGATTATACAACCCGTGTAAATTGCATAGAGGATATGCTGTACAAATTAAAGGTTGTAATTCCTGTCTTGAAGAGGTGTGTGAGTCTCATCCTAGAGGGCACATATGCTCCAATTGCCACTATGATAAATGTAATCAATAGGAGAATACATGTCCTGGCACGATTAGAAAAAATCCTAAGAGTAATTTTGTTTAATTGCTGAGAAGTTAGTATTTGCATGGCTTTAGATAATTCTGGGAGGAGGAGCTGGGTCAGCGGTTCAACTGTCGGAGCAACAAAAGAATATATCGCTGGAAAGACAGTGGCTACTATGATTATAAGCCCACGGATTTTCATTTGGCTGTGACGGAATGTGATTCGCGACTTGAGGACACTGTTTTTGACATTGTTTCAAATAAGCAAATTGAAATATGTGAATTCGATAAAATGAATGAGAGTATTATCATTGACTGTACAAAGAGATATGACAAAAGTAAAGTTACCCTCTATTGTAGAAAATGCGAGCCTAATATTGCAGCACATCAGGATCAGTTTACTGTGAATTCAGATAATCTACCTACATTAGTTGTTCTCGAAAGATACCTATACCTAGTAGAATATGAAATCTAAAGAGTAGAAAAGTCGTTTTTATAATATAGATTATTTTTATTAATAAACAAATTAACATACAATTGTGGAACGATTTATTCGTAGGGCACTAAAATCAATATTACACACGCATGTAAGTATATTTTAAATTATAAAGTCGTTCAATCGAGGTAAGTCAACGTAGATGTCGAGAAACTGTTTGTAGGTATAGCCAAGACATCTGATTATGAAAAAGAGTAGTGCATGAAAGCCACATTTGTTAGAAGTTAAACCTTCTACACTTCATTGAACTCGAATAGGAGTTTTTCCACTGCTCTCAACAAAGTTATTAATGTGTGAAGTGTAGAATTTATACGATAGGTAAAGAACATCAAAAAGTCTGATTTTATTTGCTATTCCAAAGACGCATAGCCAATGCCCTGTCTTCAAAGTCAATGGACTGCTATTAACAATGATTAGGGTATTATTAACACTTTGAATTTTTTCAATGAAGTCCGATGGTATGCAATAGGACTTGTACTGGGACATATATGGATCCATATTAAATACGTTGATTATTTGGTTTGTGTTTATGGTGCTAGGTCTAGTACAACATTCCCGTCGGGTGTCATTTCCCAATAGATTTCAAATTGACTCAATGATATTAGCGTGATATTCTCAGTCAAAGCATCGGCAAATGTACACTCTAAACGTACATTCCCTGTTCGTACTATGCTCATATCCTGGGTCCCCGACAAGTCCAAGACAATTACACCATGATTTTTTGAAAACATTGAATCGGTTATTCCATTTTCAAATAATTGGGAGTCATGACCTAGAGATTGCATGGTCAACTCGTACAGAGTTCTATAGGAGTTTTTGTCAAATGATAGAGCGTACAGTGGAATACCATTCGCTTTGCACACAAGGCTAGATAGACTGAAAAAATTAAAATCATGGGGGGATTCAGTCCAGGATCCAACGGCACTGCCACTCTTCACAAACACAAATTCCAATTATGATGGGATTTCTCCATTGATAAATGATGAATCGGTATAGCTACGAGACCCGTTGGCAATGAGAAATTGATAAGTGATCTTATGGAGGACAAGAGATTTAATGTTGTTGTCATTGGCTCTTAGCTTTTCCACTGCCAATGCAACAGAGCTCATAACCTGTTGTCAGACGTGGAGAATTACCGATGTAATAATGGCATTTGCATCGGGTGCTGCAGGAAGTGTTTTTCTCAAAATGAAATTCGATGGGGCCTGTTGCAACTTTATGTCAATCTTGACATTAGGGGGTAACCATTGGGATATATTGAAAATATCATGATTTAATTTTCCAACTAAATGATACTCCTGGGTCACTGAAGTAGTCAACTCACCGTCAGTATCAACACCTGATTTATATTCATAGCCCAATGATTCTCCTCTCAACTCCTTGCATGCCTTTGGTGTCATCATCATAAATTGTATGTAGCTTGCATAGTTGGATAAGTTATTGCTAGTGCTCACCAATGTTTCATTAATAAATACATTAATTTGTTTTAACAGGTTGTGCAGAATACAGTTTTCGTAGGAGAGACCATCGGCAACAGTTGGAGTTCTATTATCTGACTTTTTCTTCACCGCAACATTTAAATCAATAAATGTTGATGACAAATCGATAAAATAGTCTTCATTGGAAAATATTTGAAAGTGTATATTTTCCGAGAGGGGCTGCTGGGGATGAAATTGTTCATAGTAGCCATACTTGACACTGACATCAACATTTTCAGCATTAAACAGATTCAATGAGGAACTGATTGATGGATGCGATTCCTTGTGAGGGAGATAAGTCATCTTAAGAGAAGAAATCCTTCTTTGATCTAACAATCTTTTTCTTTTTCTTCTTCTTCTTATTGGTCTTCGTTGTTTTATTTCTCAAAGTCCTTGTTGATGTCCTTCGCTTCCCGCCTGGTTAGAGACTGATGAGTGAATGACGCGCACGCATCCTTTTCAATCCATTCCCATTTTGCTGAAATTTTAATTGATCACCAACGGCTCTTGCTGAAGATCTAATATTTTCCTTAACACTCTCGTTGAAATTCTTACCCGACCCCCAGTCCTGTAGTGTTGAGGCAGCAAAATTTTATGCATCTGGTGCAAGATATTTTCTGTCAAGGGGTAGTACAGAACGAAAAAGCCTAGAAAACCAGCTACCAAGACCATAACCAGACATTGTAGTACGCCCCTTGTAGTAGTCCAATCCATTGCCTATTTGACGTGGACTCAGAGCACCAAAATAGCAATCAATATCGGGACAGACAAATGGAATTCTTCTATTGTTCATTTTAGATGGTGCTGGTGACGTCGACGATGGGTCGAAAATGACATATAATCACTGCTAAGCCTTTTGTTATAGCTAGAGGGTCCCCCAATTCACTTCTTAGTGTTAACTGACAGAGTTCCAAATACGAAGTGTTTACAGGAACATACTGAAGACGCAGTATATTATATTGGTAAACAGGTTAATGGGTTGTTTTTCGTTCAAGAACACGTAGGAGGGGGACATTTGAATTACCAACTCTTGACGTTTCCACAAAAGATGCATAGAGAAATATGCAAGAGTCCGAGGCGAAACCAGGTGGATAATCAGCAAAAATAACTTGATCCATCCCATAAACAGTGTCAGCGTTTTTCCAATTGATCTTTTTCTTTTTAAAGCCAAGAACGTCTCTCAGATTATCTTTGAGAATAATTATTTCAGTGTCAAAAGATGAGTTAATGTAAGTATTATCGTGTTCCACTAAATAATTAATATGGAATGGGACACTTCTATGATATGAGATTTTTCTAGTGATTTTACAACACAAATCTTTCGCACTATAGTATGCTATATATTTTAATTTAACATATGGATATTCACTAGATTTAAGTGCTTCAACCCATTCATACTCGACAAAGAGTGACCAATCGAATGGTATAACTTTTATGTCATACACACGATCCTTTCTCAGGATGTCATAGGTATTTTTGAGAATACAGTCGAAAAGAGCCACTTCATACTTTCTTTCATTGAATTTGATGGCGGGGGAGAGTTTCCTCCAAAAATCACTTGTTTTGTTCAAGTCATTGTAGAGAGGATCGGAAACGTTGGACATAAAAGTTACATAGAAATCATTGGGCATTGTCAATATCTTCAACACCGATCCAACAATCAAAATCAGATTTGTATCCTAGCCACCGAACAATTAACTCTTTCTTACCCCTGCGAGTACAAGTCTTTATTATTTTTTTAATTTTATAGATTTCACTATTATTTTTAACTTTTTGTAGTTCATAGTTATAAATCCCGCCGAGAATCTCTTCATCTTTGGTATCGCGCAAGCGATAAGTTATGGGTTTAGTGTCTAGGATTTTTGCCACTTTAAAAAGTTCTTTGGACCACAAGTAATTACCCTTTTAAAAAACATTAGTTATTCTATTATTTCGAACAGTATCACCACCATTGAAGTTTTTCTTCTTGACAATCTTTTCATTGTAATATTGTTTAAGAAAGGTATCAATTGTATGATGATCAGAATGATGAACTTCCGTTGGGGTTGAAATGGACAATGATCGATGAGGTCGTTGATTATAAATCAACATGATTTTAACTAAATCATGAATAAAAGCAGATGTATTTTTCAATGTACAATATCTTGAAATTAAAAGTCGAATAGTTCTTATCAATCGTTCAGCCAATGCAGCCTTTATAGCACGATGACCATGATAGAGCAGTGTATTATATTTTGCTAGTACTTTTGCAACATGGGGGTTAACAAATTCACAACCAAGATCCGTTTGATTTTTTATGTACGAATCCTGTTCGATAATACTTTCAACGGCCTGAGCAACTTCAACACCTCTCTTTGACTGCAATGGAATGGCATATGCATAGGGACTAAAAATACTGATTGCAAGTAGAATGTACTTGTACGGTGTATTGTGACGTCTTTGAATCTCATCTAGAATTAAGATATCTGCTTGCATTATATGCAATGGGAAAAAGGCTTTAGTTTTTGGAGAATGATTAGCACGAAGCCTATGATTTATACACAGAGTTTACCTTGATTCATTTTTAGATAGTCTTGTACACTTTTAGTGTGAACACCAATGACTTTGGAAAGAGCGGTGGGGAGCTTAAATTCCCCACTTCACCAATATTTTCATAAACACGTTCCAGAACTTCAACCATTTTGAATGTAAACGTATAGTGTAACGTCCGCTACCCTTTTGTATACTGGTGGTTGGCGGTGGTGGTGACGTTGACTTGATACGTCTTCGCTTTTGTCTAGCTATCAGTGGTGTGCTGCTCCCCAATATTGTCAAGTTTCTACTAGGTGTGCTAGCATTTTCCAAAATTTGTTTAAAATCTTCTTCTTCTTCTCCATGTTCATATTTTAATGGTGTTGGTGCATGTTCATTTAATTATTTTAGAATTTGCTTATTTCTAATAAGGCTTTTGAGGGAAGTTTAATGTATTTAGAAAGTTGTATAGATGATCGATAAATGATAATAGTCCTTTACGATTGGTAACCATATCATAGATTAAATCAAGTAGATTATAGCTCTTGCCCTGAATTATAATCCCTTTCCCATTGCTATAAACTTGAATATGATCTTGACCACTTTCAATGAGATACGTTATGGGTCGCTTAAGTTGTTCACGATATTAGTTGGGCAATAGATTTCCAATTTTCGATACAATTGAATCCAATTCCTCCTTTTTTAATTGTGTTCCAGCAGCAGCAGAATCCTGAGGAGATGATTCTTTTTTGGGATCAATACCACTGGCGAACTTGTCCACTCGGCGAAGTGCATCTTGAAGTAAAAGCAGTTTTTTATCATCCTCAATATTCTTGTTGTAAATGAATTTACTCATATTATCCTCAAAGTGTTCCACGGGTGAGAGAGCGAGTTCTATTTGAGTCAATTTATAGGGTTTTGCCATTCTCTAGAGAAAACTGTTTACAAGTCCTGCAATCATCGGTAGTAAAAGTGTAAAAAAGCTACCGCCCGCCTGAAGAAGACGTTTCCTTTTATAATTATTTCCTTTGTTTTTAGAGGCCAATGTACGTACAATGGAACGATGTTGCTTTACCTGTTGCTTAACTACTTCTGGCAGTCGAACATTGCCCTCGGTCAAATTTAAACAAAGTTCAGATATTAGATTAATGAAATCATTGCCAACACTATGTTTGAGTATGGCTTTCCTAAGTGGGGGTTTTGAAGTGCTTAGAACTGAACATAAATGTCTATTTTCATGTAGTTTCTTCAGTGTCATGATAGCAACTAATAGGTCTTTTTAATATTCACGGGGAGATATACTGTAATTTCATTGTCAAAAATATCTGTGACTACACGCAAATCCCCGGGTGTATTTTGATTAAGATCCAATAGGATATAGCCGTAGGGTTTATTAGTTGCCTGATTGTACGCTGAGAGCAGAAATTGGGTGGCGCCAAGATATATTTGTTTATTGAGGGTTATTAGCGAGCTAGAATCACGAACAACTCTGTAGGTGATATAGTAGGTGCAGTTCAATGCAAGTGTTTGCATACATTTGCTCTCGTGAAAGAGATTATGTAGGACCAGAGTAATGGAAATCTGTTCATGATGAGAGCGAACGGTGAACAATTGCAGCATTTCCTTGGACCATTGTTCAATAGATTCAGCCATATCGTTAATAATCAGCCAAGAGTTTGGTTCAATAATGTTGAAAACATCAAGTCCCTGTATTAATTGTATCTGCACCAATCCCGCCGTGCCAATTGCTTTTATTTTATCGTATGACTCCTGCCAAATACTGTAACGGTAGTAGATTTTTTTCGGCTTTTCCACAAACATTTTATTACAATTTTTAATTATTTTAGTTAAGAGTGTTGTTTTGGCTGACATTGATGGACCGCACAGAAACGATCTGAATGGCGTTTTAAAATGATACATGTTCCCTTCAACAGTTCACCTACAACTAACTGTAGACTATAGTTGTCTAATGACTAAATAATTTCCCTACTAGTCCGTTCGAGAATAATGAGAACAAAATCAATAAAGAATCATATTTCTTGTATTAAAAAAAATAGCACTTTACGAATAATGCATTACAGAAAAATACACTTGATTTTTTTTTAATTTATTTATAATAAACAAAACATTTATTTTAAAAAATGCACTTTAAAAAGCACTTTAATAAATATACTTTATTTATTTATAAAATTGACAACATTTAATGAAAAAATACACTTAGAATAATATCACTTTTTTTTAATTTGAATGCAACATGTATATTTACAAAAGCACACAAATCTGCTCTAAGTAGAAAAAGATACCTTTGGTAGTGGTGGCGCCCCCCGCTGGAGGCCGGCCAGACGCCCCCCCCCCCAGGCCACGAGGCCCCCCCACCAAGGTTTTGGAAAAGTTGTTCGACTTTACTCAAACCGAGACTTTCCCTATGGCTAACACATTCGGCTCGGTCGGAAGTTAAATAGTGCCCCAGGGGGCCACTACTGTAACTTCACTACAGGGGGGCACTACAGGAACTTCACTGTAAATATAGAAAAAATTGCCATGAGTACCATTTCAGACAAGGTCTATGTTTGTCAAGACATATGTTTGTCTATGTTTGTCTAGCCCCCGCTGGAGGCTGGCCAGACGCCCCCCCCCCCGGCCACGAGGCCCCCCTCAAGGTTTTGGGAAAGTTGTTCGACTTTACTCAAACCGAGACTTTCCCTATGGCTAACACATTCGGCTCGGTCGGAAGTTAAATAGTGCCCCAGGGGGAGTGTAGTCACTCCGTCTTGACAAACAGAGACCTTGTCTGAAATCGTACTCATGGCAATTTTTTCTATATTTACAGTGAAGTTCCTGTAGTTCAGTGAACGAATTACCAGCAATTTTGCTCTTGGAATTGTATTTTCAACAATACAATTCCTAGAGATGTCCATGTCAAAATTCTTATCCACATAGCGCTCGGGTACTCCTTTGCAACGTTTTTGATTTCGTCATCGTGTGTCTGTATAAAGTACACCTTCGGACTTACAAACATACCACGGGAAATCATGTTGCTTCCCGTTTCTGATTTAAGAAATAAAAGCTGATTTGGCGCCCGACGTTTCACTAGCTCTGGGTAAAGCCCACTCCAATTGGTGTAGTCCATCCGCGAGCTGATGATTTCACCGTGCGCCAAATCATCAAGTAGGTTTGGGGTTTTACTTTTAGCAGTAGAGAATCTGTGTCCCCGTAGCAGACCTCTACTTGCCCCTTCTCCGGCCACTGTACCCTAGCCAAATTGTAGTAGAATTCCAACATGAGCTTTTTAGAGATCTCCAAGATCGCACTGCCTGCAGCAATATTTTTATTCAATACAGTGCTTCTTTTTTTCCTATTCAATAGTACCATGTCCGGGCCAATGATTGCAAAGGAAGTGTAATTTGGATCGGCAATAATTTGAGCACATTGTTTAGAATCGGTCAAGACGTCACAACGATTCCTATTGCGAACACTCTCGCACATTTTACCAAAAGCCGAATTTAAAATGAGCTTATAGATTTCTTTTCGGCTTTTGTCCGTGCTTCAGAACGTTTCTTGACAAAAGTGTCAACAAACGTTTTCAGATAGGGTTTTTGACTCAACTGGAGGGCTCTATGAACCTTTGTGACGTTGAAACCGTTGTTGCACATCCATTTTAAGGCCACATGATGTACAATAATATTTTTCTTTGGCAGAAGGTCAGCAATAAGTTTTTGTTTTGAAGGTGACCAATGCAATCCATCCACCTCGACCAAACGTCTATTGCGAGGGCTCAAAGAGTCCCTAGTCACAGGTCTATTGATGCAAAATCCTTTACCGAATTGTGGAGCTCAACTGGTATCTCCCCATCAATTTAAAAAAACTGTCCAACCGGCCCATTCTCCTCAACACTGTCAATGTTGGGGAAATTGGAGGCTTGACGGTCATTGAGCGATTTATAGTCATCACAGGGTAGCGCATAATGGGACATTGCCGAGGGGTAGAGGGAATTCATATCAAGGAAAACTGCATCTGATTTTGTCCCCGTCTTCTCTCCAGTTGGATCAGTTTCCAAGATACAATCCCCGTGAAAAACGTATCCACCCCTCATTGGCCTCTCGATGAACAGGTGCTGATTGATGTCGGTGATTAGCCCGATTTTTTCTCCGCTAATATTTAGGATGAGGTCCATTAGCAGATGAGGAGATGAAAAATAATATCCTAAATCAAGATTAAATTCCCCATATATTTTGTCCGTATTTTTACACATAATGTGTAACAAAGTTAACATATCACTCGTCAAATAAAGCTTTCAGTAGTCAAACCCGTTATTACACCCTCCCTCTGCCCACACTTTTTTAGCAAAACTGTATTCATCTGGGGTGCACCTACGATCGTGTAGACTGTCTTAAAACGATTTGATCAAGGGAATAGTTTCCTCGGCAAATCTCGACATGGAGCAGTAATAATCATAAGTATATATGCCCTTGACTGTCAACAAATCATATAAATCATTTGGAAATTGTTGCTTGAGAAGGGGGAAAGCGTTGCAGCCGTCATCGTTTTTCTGCACTTGAATTAATTCGCTCAATGATTTAGGGAAAAAACTCTAGAAATCTGAAAAGCGAATTTTACTCGTGTATCAATGTATTATTAAACTTATCCGCAGATTGATTCCATATCAAACAAATTTTCCGCCGATTTATGAATAATTTTGAAGGAAAAGCTTTCTATCATCTATGCAGTATCCAGGGCTTCATTTATTTGAAGACTCGCCATTGCTGGTAGAAACGTCTTCAGATCGTATGTAGAATTATGTATAAAAACCGGAAGAAAGAGTTAATGTTTAATTTTAAATTACATGAATTGTGAGCCCACCCCCCGAAAGTTACTTTTCTCCCTTGAATTGGGGTCAATAAGATGATTGTAATCCTGGACAGCGTCTTTTGGGGCAAGAGCACCCCTACAAACCCAACAAATTATCCCCTTTTCTAGTGACAGTTGCCCCTTATCTGATAATAACATTGGGCAGTTGGTGTGACGCAATGGTGAAAGTGCACCGTTTGCTGTTTTTATTAAAGACACCAATAACTTCTCCATGCTACCCTCCTCATCCATAGTAAAAAAAATCTTCCAATTGCATTTTATTATTGGAATCGCGATGGGCATGCACATAGGAACACGCAACTAGTTTGTGTTCCTTGACTATATTTGGCCTTGATGGGTCCTATACCTCTAACAGTCTTGATTCACCATCTAAAGATACTTTATCAACCTGTAGCAGGAAATTTTGGAAGTCTTTAAATTGTAAAGTATCTTTACCTTCTGCCGGCAATTCTATTCTTTGATTGCTATGAATTTTTCAATATCTCATGTGATCTGTGAATGTTCTTTCAGATCTAAATGAGGAAAGGCACATGGGGCAATAGTGGTGTTCCCCTTTCTTCGTGCCTTGGGATAAGAGTCGACTTATTGCCGTAAGGGGGAAAAAATGACCATAGGAATTTACATCTTTGGGGGGCTCATAGATAATCCAAACCCAATTTTTAAAATTATCTACCAACGGTGTCCTAACTGAATAGAAAAACCCCTTTTTTATTCGGCTTCTTTCCCCCATTTACAAATTCCGTGTCATATTGGAGAACAAACACCTCCAACCCAAGATTTTCATTTGTTTTTCAAATATAGTTATTTCTTTTAAGGACACCGGATACTTTCCCTCTAAACAATCAAAATTTACTTTAGGGAAATTGTCTCCACCGTTACCTGCAAGTCTGTCGAGATTTTTTATTGTTGAATCTTTTTTTAATGTTTTATGGGCTGCTGCTAAAAATGCATATTTAAAGCATTGCAGCCCTGTTTCAAAATTGAAACCCTGAACTCCTCCTGTAGCCGACAAATCTGGGTGGCATTTTAATTTGTTACCTCAACCTCCCCTTAAAATAAAGTTTTTTTTTTAATCTACTGAGATTCAGATCCATGTTTTGAATGTATAAAATTGTAGACCCACTTCCCCTCTCGTTGAACGTGTCCAAGGTTGATATTAATTTATTGACCCAATTGAAAAAGTTACCCTCAAATTCATTTAGACCAGGGTAAAAAGTTTGATTGCCAGTTGAAAAATGAAAATAAAAAATGTCCCCAGATGTCCCCTTTTGTAAATAAACTTTTTGATTGACTGATGCCTTAATCCCCCCGGACCCCCCCAATTCTGAATCTGAATCTCAATAAGTGCTCGAATTCGGCCGATGTATGTATGAAGAACATTTGCAGGGTCTGTTAAAATGACACCCCCGTCAACCAGGTTTTCCTCAGGAGGATTAAAATCTACCGTATGAGTTTGCAAGTGACCTAGAGCAGATTTCAGCAAATTAAATTCACGTGGTTCCAGGGAGGCGACACAATATTCATGTCCTGCACCTACTTGTACTGGACCCAGCTCATTAATAGTAAATTCCTCGTAAAAAGTGTCCCCAGGAACATTAGATCCAACAATTTCCATAAGGCTTTCCATTTCTTCCGTTGTAAATTGAAAGTCCGGGGGGATAGTAAACGACGTACCTTCACTAACATCATCCGGCAAGAGGGGACAATTACCCATGATATTCTGAAGTCCTGGGCCAGGGAAGGCAGTTGTTTTTGTAGCTTCCCCCTGAAACTAAAATGAACTGATTGAGTTTTTTTCTTAGAGGAAAGTTTTATCGCAATTACAGCACATTATTTTTTTTCTTAGTTGTATTTGTATTCATATTATTTATCAAACAAATGTTGTTTTTTTCTTAATTGGATTTGTATTTATCGAACAAATGCATAATAAATTACAAATTTTGCTTATAGCATTATTTATAAAACAAGAGCAGAATAAATTACAAATTTTTTTAATAGCAAACACACACACACGTTCACACACACACGCGCAACACACACATATACGTACACGCTCACACACACACATGTGCACACACGCACACACACACATACGCACACACACACACGTGCACACACGCGCACACACACATACGCCCACACGCACACGTTCACCCACACACGCACACACACACACACGCACGCTCACACATACACTCACACACACCTCGCAACGTTTGACTAATAGCAATAAAATACGGTAAAAAAAATCAACTCAATAATTGTCTTAATACCGCATTAAAAAAACTGACTCTTTTTCCTACAAAACAAGCCATCCATATAAAATAGCGATCAGACTAGAAGCAGATTCCTTTTCCTACAAATCTACACGTTTACAAATCTACTATTTTTAATAGCAATAAATTAAAGTACATTATAAAAATATTTGTCAAGGAATTGTGATTAGTTCAGAAAGAAGCAATAGTCTATTTTTCCTGAAGCATTTCTAGTCGTAGGTTTACCGGGATATTAAATAAGTACCATTTTTACACCCCCCCTCAAAACTTAATTTCCCCTCCTAGCATTATTTTAACTAAATACTTGCCTCCACCCCTGAAAGTTCAGAAAGAAGCAATAGTCTATTTCTCCTGAAGCATTTCAAGTCAGATGTTTACCGGGATATTAAATAAGTAGCATTTTTTACACCTCCCTCAAAACCTGTTGAAAAATGGCGAGAAGAAGAGGCTAAAAAAGTTGGAAAGGAATAGGTAGATATTTCTAAAAGCAGGTAGAAGGTAGAGGTAAAAAAGCTTACATTTCCAAATTCAGACTGCACTTGTGTGCCGGATGGCCCTGGCAAAGCATGATGGGGGATAAACAGGACGGTGATGTCCGTTTCTTGCATAGATGTGGTGGCTGTGGCGATGTCACTGGCTTGTACAGATGAGCCAGTGGGGTTCACCATCCTGTGAGCAGCCACTCATTCTCTTTTCGGCTTTCGACCAGACTGTATTCCTACCAGCATGGAGGACACAGGGGGCTGGTACAGCGTGGCCCTGGATAGCTCATCTATCTCCAGTTGTTGCATTGGAGTAGCGACATCAGCCTTAGCTCTCTTTTGAGGGGGAGGCACGCATTCTTCAAAGTTGTCCTTAAAAAGAAGAAAAAATTTAGTATGGAAAAACGATTCCCCTTTTTACAGAAGAACAATTAGTGCCCCCGCTGCATCAAATCCAATACAATGATTTAAAATATAGATCTAAAAATAGTCAGCCATAAATATGGTATAATTAAAAGCTTACCAAACACTTTAGTGAAACTTCAGTGTTGCGTTTCGGACTGACCACATTAGTTTCTTGTCAAAGGGTATACATGTCTGCACAAAGAATCCCCCCTTAATTTTCACGCAAAGAAACACTTTGTTTTTACCTTACAACGAAGGTATTAGAATTGATACATTGTCCCTTCCTGCCTCCTCCCATATAAACACTGAGTACTCAAAATGGCTAACAAATACTATATGAAACTAACACCCATCCCCCCTCTTTGCATTTCAAAGGATTTACTCTCGCTAATTTGACCAAAAAATATCTCTTTTTCAACAAAACCTTTGGTTAAGCCGCTATCCATAAGCATGTGGCATTAATCATTTCTGATAACACGCGTGTGAAGTTTGTTTTATGAAAATCACCCTCTTGTACGGAGATTAAACACACATGGTTTTATCTAGACTGCAAAGAAAGCACATTTTAAATGCATGATGGGAAAAGGACATTTTTGAGCGAAAGAATTATTTCTAATGAATGAATTAAAGTCGTAAACAGAGGAGGGAGGGAAGATGGGGTTTACGTAATGGAAAAAAAGAGCGTATTTTACGCTTTCTATCGAGTATACACATCATATAGTAGAGTTTGAATTGTGGGAGGGGGGATTTGCCCCTGAATTTGAATTTACTGGAGGGGTGACTATGTAAAATGATTTTGTTTGGAAATAAACTACGAAAATTTACTAAACTGAACTCACATTATAAATAACTGTAGCCAAAGCTTCCAAGTCAATAATATCAGATGCTTTATCCATGGTGTGTTAGAACTTTATGAAAATTTAATCATATTGCATGTCCGTTATATACGAAATTTCAAGGGCGAATGAAAATCAATCCTTTTATTCAAATACAATTACCAATCAAGTTATCGTATATAGAGTAAGCTCCGCTCTCTCTGATTAGTCCTAAAAATGGATGTTGCCTCAAAAACCAGTCTGGTTGTGTTATACAATCTCGACTATAGTTTCAAAACGTGTTTGACCACTTTATAAGTTTGCTCGCTTTTTGCAATGTACACGTCAAACCACACTGTATATTCTTGTGAAATTCCTTGTGCAATTGATATCAATAGCAATAAACAGTCTGATTGTGTTATACAATCTCTACTATACCCTCAAAACGTGTTTGTACACTTTATAGGTAAAGGTTTGCTCGCTTTTTGCAATGTGCACGTCAAACTGTACTGCCTAAGGCGTAGGTTTCAAACCTTATACGCTATTATGATGAACGAAGTTGCTAAATACATGTTTTTTTTATCACTTTGTTTGGAAAGGTACCAAGGGAACATAAGGCAAGCAAATAGCATGTAGTTTCAAAAAGTGTTTAATCACGTTGCTTGGAAAGGTACCAAGCGAACATAAGGCAAGCAAATAGCATCGTAATTCCTATGGAGGCAAGCAAAATGGAAGGCCATGTGAGAGGATACTCACTCTCTTTTAAAAGTTGTATACGTCTCGTGGAATTCCATAGATATTTTCTACTTGTATACGATGTTGGGGCTGCAGATTTTCGTGCATCGAGTTTGCAAGCTTAACAAGTTTCCTAAGCCTTGATACAACCAATATAGGATGACGAATGTGGTCCATCATTCTCAGGCGGTCCAATAGTCTCAATTTTAAAAAGGGAAAACACCAGGCTTGCTACTTTGAACTATGAGTTTTTTGAAAACGCCTCTAGTTTTAGAAACTGGACCGGCGGGCTCTCAAATTCGAACCATGAGTCTTATGAAATTTTGATTTCTTTTCGTAAATAAACATTATTTTTCTCTGCCAGTTCCTTTTAATTTTTAAGGGCACTCCATTTTTATATAGAATAAAAGCATGGATTTTTATAGGTATGGTAATAAGGGGGCTTGAGCCCACCCCTATATATATATTTTTATTTTCGGAAGCTTCTAAGTCAAATTATTAAATAAACTGTTTTTATTATTCCCCCTCCCCCACCTCCTGAACAAAATTTCTGCTTAAACGTCTATCCATTTTCGTGTCAAAGTAGAAATTTTCGTATAAAGCCGAAAAAGGTAGTGGATAACATACTTCCCGCTATACCTTAGTTTCCTTTAGTTACAAAATAATTGTTATAAAATAAGTCAAATGTAAACAGAATAAAGCGAAATAAAATTTGTTATAAGATAAATATTAGTTTGTTTTTGTTCAGAATGGATTACTTATTGGTGATTTTGGAAGCAAACTTAAATTTATCAGTCTTGTCAAACGGTTCCTGGTAACGAACTGTAAGTAAGGAGCGATGTGGCTCAATAGTAACCAAAACTCAAAGAAACAGAGTCTTGATAACACTGGATATATCAAAAGAATCGAATTTTGATGCTTATTGAAATATTTAGATTTTATCAAAGTTAATGGTACCCATCAAAATTTGCGAGCCTGGAAAAGTTGTCCGATTTTTGAAAAAACAGAGAAAACACTCCAAAACATCAAGTGATCTTAATGAAAATAAATCCGTTAGATTCAGCATACCAGAGAACCCTGCTGTAGAGGTTTCAAGCTCCTATGCACAAATATTTGGAATTTTGCACTTTTTTTGCAGAACAAAGATCATTGATGCGTGTTTATTTGTTTTTTGTTTTTTTTATTGTTTTTTTTTGTTTTGTTTTCCCCAAAGGTAATCATATCGAGCAAGTGATCTTAGAAGATGGGGAGAGGGCTCATTGATCGGAAATAAAAAATTTCTAGCGTCCTTTTTACATGACCAAAAATGTTGGAGGGTAGCTAGCCCCCCTCCCACCCTCATTATTTCGCCAAAATTAGCCAATCAAAAGTTTGAGATAGCCATTTTTTTCAACATAGTCGAAAGATCTAATAACTACCCTTTGTCTTTGAGGATGACTTGACCCCCCACAGTTCCCGGGGGAAGGGCTGCAAGTTATGAGCTTTGCCCATAGTTTACATATAGCATCGGTTATTGGGAAGTATACAAACGTTTAAAACATTTAAAAACAAACAGAAATATTACGGATATGAGGGAATCGCCACCTCGCCAATGCCTCACTCTTTACGCAAAGGTGTTTTTAGTACTTCTAATAGTTTTTATCATAGGCAGCGCAATCGCGCTGCCTAAGTAAAGAACGATGTTGGCAAACTGTATTATTTATTTTTGTTTTGTTTTCTCTTTCAATACCAGGGGACTTCGTATCGAAGGAATTGTCTTAGAAACTACGAAAAGCCTCAATCGATTGGTAATTGGAATAGCTGTTGCCCTTTTTAATAGCCGAAAGTAATTGGAAGGCAGCTAAAACCCCTTCAACGCCCACCATTTCCCCAAACACATCCAATCAAAATTTTGAGATTTGCGATTTCGCTCAGCGTAGTTGATTTCCAGATAGAAAAATATGTTTTTAAGGAGGATACTCCCCCAGAACCCTCAGGGCAAGGGTTTTAAGTTATGCCCTGGGGACATACAAGAACGATGTTGGCACAATGTATTATTTATTATTTTTTTTCTTTAGACCAGGGCACTTCGTATCGAAGAAGTTGTCGAAGAAACTTCGAAAAGGGTTCATTCAATGGCTTGTGCCCTTTTTAATAGTCAAAAGTGATTGGAAGGCTTCAGGGCCGTATCCAGGATTTTTGTTCAGGGGGGGTTTTACTAATTTTTGACTTTTTTGGGGGGGGGGTTTACTAATTTTTGACTCAGTTTTCGACTAATTTTACTGATTTTTACCTAGGTTTTAATAATTTTCTACTTATTTTCGAGTCGGTCAAAAATTTCGGGGGGGGGGGTTCAAACCGGGTAACCCCCCCCCCCTGGATACGGCCTTGGAAGGCTTGACATTTTTATAGTGAAGATCGATGTGGGTATAATCTATTATTTTTTGTTGTTGTTGTTGTTTAGACCAGGGCACTTCGCATCGAATGAGTTGTCGTAGGAACTTCGAAAAGGGCTTAATCAATCGAAAGTAGAAAGGGCTGATGCCCTTTTAATAGTATAAAGTGATTGGAGGGCAACTAATCCCCCTACCACGCCCACCCTCCCAGTTGCCCATTATGTTTAAAAACTAAATGTTGCCTTAAGATTAAATAAAAATGCAGTGTGTTAATGCTAATTCCCAATAAGGTATCTCAACAGTATCCCAAGAACGACTGAGGGTATTATGTTCAAACTTTCAGGGATACTTCTGCTCTTAAAATTTAATCAAATCAAAATGGCGTAAGTGTATCCAAGCTATTAGAGAAAGTAAATAGTTTTTTTTTGCGAATGGTATCAAGTTTTCCATTTCAGGTCAACTAGAGGAGGTATGAAACTAAATTAAACACTACTATTTGTGTCCAGATTTTTAAAAGGGTGTATGTTGTTAAAAATTGCTGAAAATTTTTCTCCAGCATACAAATAGCAGGCTAAACTATAAAGTGTTTAAAAAACAAAAATATTAAAAGTATTATTTTCTATTTCCCTGAAAAGACTATGTCAAAATAAAACGAACAGAAATTAATTTAAAAAAACTTTTTCCACAAAATAAGTCTTTCAAAGAAAATTAAAGAACTCCATTAAACCAAAAATGAGCAAAAATAATATCAAATAATCTACCAACCGTGAAACTACCACAAATCAGCATCGATAAATAAATGGAACCCAAAACGAATAGAAATTACAATAAATAACCGAGTCAAACTCAAAACGAGCAGAAATTAACACAAGTTGGGCTCAATATCCCTATCCCTTCCCGAGGCCAGACATAATTCACACTCTACTGAAAAAATACAAATGAATGTGCATTGTCAGTTTAATATACATATACTAAAATAGCGACGAAGACCACACTGCCTTTCCATCACAAACAACAAAAGTACGAAGAACAAAAGGGAAATCTTTTTGTAAGACAGTGGAGATAGTGGAGATATATCTCCACTGTCTTACAAAAAGATTTCCCTTTTGTTCTTCGTACTTTTGTTGTTTATACATATACTGATATTTAGTAATCAAAAATGTAAATATTATTTGCTTTATTAAAGTTATAAAAGTAAAAACATTTATATTTTTTTCAGTAAAGTGCAAATTTTGTTCCGGCCATGGGAAGGCATAGGGCTTTTTGTGCCAAACTTATGCTAATTTCTGCTCGTTTTGAGTTTGACTTGGTTATTTATTGTAATTTCTGCTGGTTTTGGGTTTCATTTATTTATCGATGCTGATTTGTGGTAGTTTCAGGGTTGGTAGATTATTTGGTTTTATTTTTGCTCATTTTTGTTTAATGGAGTTCTTTACTTTTGTTCGAAAAACTTATTTTGTGGAAAAAGCTTTTTCAATTAATTCTAATTAAACGGCCTTTGCGGTTCAGGAGTCATTCTTACGGAATTGGGACACAATTCGAACTTTAGTGTAAAGAGTGGTCACAGATAGTCAACCGGGTCAGCTGCTCTGAGTGCCGTAGCCGAGGGAGTGCCCTGTCTGGGTGATTGCTGGACTTGAGTCGGACTTGATCAAGTTTTACTGGAGAAAAATATTTTTGCTCTATTTGAGAAAACTCTTTCGTGGTTTAATGTGAACTATTTGACTCTTAACGTTTCCAAGTTTGTTGTTTTTTTTCTAGTATTTCTGAGTATTTGCATGATACAAACGTCATGTGGTACTCTCCTTAGATCTGAAAAAGAGCTCATGCTGCTCATGACAATTTATTATTGTCAAGCCTCTGGCACAAGATTTACAAAATTGGGTTTCATTTTACTAGGTGTGGCCAAAAAGCCAGTGTAGAAAGCTGACAAATTGGTGCATTTTGAACACGGCCAAAACAAAAGACACTAAAGGGGAGGGGGTTAACAAACGTCCATTCATTCGAATAAAAGCCGGGGGGAAAAGAGCCAAACTTAGTTCTAGGTTAATAAAAGTGAAAAGGTACGGTAATTTAATTCAGTAAAGTACTATTTAATTTCCTGACAAGACAAGATTTTGGCTTAAAGGTTCAGTTTTTCGTTTAAGATCAGTTTTTAGTGTTGTTGGCCTTTCCTTCAAAAGTAGCTGACATACTAAAAAAAAACGATGTCTTCGGTTTTTCCTCCACTTTTATTCCTTTATCTAGACTTGATGTCATTGTGTCGTCTATAATTAAAAATGCTCTACGGATTGGACGACACAAAACACAGTGTCGCTTAAGGTAGGTCTCCAGGCCAAAGAGTAGCGTTGACACTAAACCGGCGATAAAACTTAACTTCACAAATTCGAAAAACCGCTTCGCCTTGGACAAACCCGCAAAAAAAGATATACACAGCCGGTCCTCAACATTTATTCCTTTATTTAGGCTTGATGTCGTTGCGTCGTCTATAATTTTAAATCCTCTGCGGATTGGATGACACAAAACACAGTGCCCCTCAAGGTGGGTCTTCAGGCCAGAGAATAGCGTCGAAATTAAATAGATGATCAAACTTAACTTCGTAAATTCGAAAATGTTTCGTCTTTTATATATTTACTATATTTTAATAAAATTTTACTATATCTGGTCGTTTTACTATATTTGACAGCTGTTTTACTGGACTTAGTATGTGGGGATGTTCTTTACTAGACTTATTAAAATTGTACTAGGGGTGGTAACCGTACTACTTTTGTGTTAAAATGTCATCATTTTAACAACGGGCGTGATAGGAGTAAGCTTCTTCAACAGTTAATTAGAATTTTCCTTCAAGCTAAAGACCTTCGGCAGGGGGGAGCCACAGCGGTTATAGATATGATTGAAACTTATTGATGAACGAGAACGACAGTCAAAGGCTAAAAAAAACTGAGGCTGCGTTTCAGGTGGAATAATAATAAAATCCAGATAAGAACCAAAAACATAAAAGTAGTAAAAAATCCTTAAGAATAACAGGAAGAAGCGAAAACAATTAGTAATGAAAAAGAAACAGATGAATAAAAATGTAGAACTAAAAACGGGAAACAAGAAACTAAAGCTAAAACTCCGTCCTAAAAGAGCATAAAGTCTTATTAATGCTTTATTGAATGCATTTTATGCTTCAATTTAATAGACCACTGGTACCTAAAAGTATCTTTTTAACCAATCACCCTTCAAAAACACAGAATAAATAGCGCCCTGACCCTTAGAGGGGTTAGGGGATCGGAACCCTAGTATAAGCTATAGTAATTACTGTTCTATTTTAAGTTTGACAATTCAATTTTGTTTGTTTTAGGATTCATCTATTCATCCATATTAGTTATAAGATTTACAGGAAAAAAGGACTATCACCATCCCAGATGGGCCAAATTCGCATTTCAGAGTGAAACTTAAAACTAGATATAACAAAATTACTCCTACTACTAAAAAGTCACAGCAGGACAAAGCTACCTAATACCAACACAGATGCGTACGCTCCTCCTCCAGTACAATCGATCCAAAGCTTCACTCGTTACCCCTTCTGTGAAATTTCTCCAAAATGTGCTTTAAATTCTTCCCTATAGATTCTTCCCACTTCTTTCAGAGACAGCCTGCTTTTCGTTAGGCTCCAGATTGTTGGCCAATAGCATTAATCTTTAGTAATCTGTCATCGCTCACAGACAACTCGTCCGGTAGAGGAATAGTGACAGATAAACTAGCATATTCCGATGACATAGACTTAATAACCGAGTCCCTTCAAGACCTCCAATCCCAGGCTAACAGCGTTCACTCGTCTATCAACCTCTTCGGGATGGTAGAGTCTACCAACACCTCAAAAACGAAAGCCACGTGCTGCTCATGCAAGCCCGATTCACAGGTAAATCTCAACCTTCAGCTTGGTGGAGATATCATTGAGTGGGTGGAAGACTTCACCTACCTAGGGAGCCTGCTTACTTCTGATAAAAACCAACTCAAAGACGTCAAGAGACGCTTGACACTTGCAAACTCCAATTTTAAAACTCTGATCCCCATCTGGAGGAATAAGAATTTATCAACTATTCTCAAAACGAGACCTTTATACTCCCTCATTAATTCGATTGCCATTTATGCCTGTGAATCCTGGACACTTGAAACTAAAATCAGATCCCTACGGCGCACCGCTGGTATCACCTACCACGATAGAGTTTCCAACTCCAAACTTCTACATAATCTGAAAGTCAAACTCACAATACTTGATAATATAAAACTACAACTCAAATGGCTAGGACATACTCAACTTTTGGCTAGCACTAGTCTTTTAAAGATAGTTTTCGATGGACAAATACACAGTTCTCGCCCCAGAGGTCGTCTCCCGTAGAGATGGGAAGAAAACTTTTCACCCTATAGCCTACCACAACTCCTCTGCCTAGCCAAAAACAGAAGCTCCTACAGGAGGCATATCAATGAACTGGTTAAAGGAGAGGCATCAAAACGACCTTTGAGACGGACGGGACTTAAGCCAAGTCAAGTCAACCTGTCATTCTTCATCCGTAAAATGTATCCTAGCGTTCTCATACTTTATTTCGTGATAGCCCTAGAAATTAGGGTAGAACCATATTTTTCGAAGAGCTTGTTGTTTGACATACGGTCAGTAAAACAGAAACCTAAAACTATTCGTGCATAATTCCTCCGGAAAACATTTCTTCTCTTTTTCAAAAATCACTCTCATGATTTTCAGTAATTTATTTCTACTTTCTCAACCACCATATTACAATAATTCTGACCATCCGTACCTGGGGCACCATTCTTGTTTATATCGTTTCTCAATTCTTTGCAAGAGTTTAACACATTCTCCAAATGTTCTGCCAAACTCTCTTTAACTTATCACTAACCGAGGTCCCGTTCATATCTTTAGCCAGGACAAGTTCGGACTGAATTTTTCCTCTCAATTTCTTAAGATGCATATACGGCGTCTTGCTGCATCTTCTGTATCTTTGGATATTCTATCCATGGCCGCCACTTCAAATATCCTTAATTCATATTTTCCTTGCACTCCTTTTATTCTCATATGATCTATCACTCAAAAACTTTTTGTGAGAACCTCTTCTTTTTTCCTACAAAGCTTAAAGTGTTTTCTCTAATATTCCTTGTTGCGTTTCTAACTTTCACCCCAGAGACACCTTCTCTAACTTTACAAACCATTTTTCTAAAATTATTCCAACCGTCTTCTACATTATCCAATTTCTAACTCTATAATTTCATATTCAACTGTTCCTTAGAAATTCTCCTTAATCTCTCAGCCTTGATTCTACCAATGTCATAAATTCCCAGAAGATAGTTACCCTTCCTAAATTTCAGCTTGAATAAACTTTAGACACTACTAGATGGAGATCTTTACTTTTAACATCAATAACAACACTTTTATATTCCCTTGTGTCTTGTATCGACCCTGTCAGTCTTCAATTTACAATAACATAATCAATAAGGTTCGCCGCCTTACTGTCATGTCAGTACCATGTTAAATAAGGGGTCATTTTGTGACCAAATATCAAGTTACAACTTGATTATTATGCATACAAAATCTCTGCAATCTGTAACCAATACTGTTTTCGTTTCCAACACCAAATTTACCTAGGCTAGGATACCATCTATTCCCATTTCTACCAACCTGGGCATTAAAATACCCAAATAAAAATACAAAATTTTCAACTGGGATCCGGTCTATTTGTTCCTCTAACAGCATATAAAATTTATCCGAGTCACTACTATCTCCATATGTCGCTCTATAGGGGAATATGTAATGGTGACTTACGAAAATGGTCATAACCAACTCGGCAACTACATTGTCATAACCAAGTTGTAACAGCCAAAAACTTGGTCAAGTCACTTGGTGACTTGGTCATAAAATGAACGACTAGAATTATATTATTAATGCCTTCCCAGCCTAAGCAATGACCTTCCTTATTAATCAGAAGCCCTACTCCCTCCGTATTTACACCATCCTTACCATTTTAATAAATAAATTCTGCATCACCTAATTTCATGTTTCCTAACCCTGAGAGATAAGTTTCTGAGATTCCTAACAAGTCCAGTACAAAATGAATCGCACTCAAAACGTCAATAAGATAGTTATTTTTCAACGTTGTAACTTTTCAGGTCACAATTTTCATATTATTTAAATGATCGAAATTATGTCATCAAGAAAAACATAAAATGCCACTACTGCAGGTTTACTGCACTGATGGGGCTGCTTCTCATGTCTACAGAAAGTACTTTTCCCGACTTAGAACCGGACAGCAAGAAATCCCTGAGACCTCCAGTTGGATGGAAGCTTTGTGGCATCGTGGCCACTAAATGGTTTCCGCACATGGCTATACTCTTCTATCAACATGAGTCGATGGCCTGTACAAGCACAAAAATAGCATAAAATACCATCAGCGCAGGTTTACCGCAGTGATGGAACTGCTTCTCAAGTTTACAAAAGGTACTTGATACGGCTTAGAACTGGACAGCAAGAAGTCCCTGACACCTCCAGTTGAAGGGAAGCTTTGTGCCATCGTGGTCACTATATGGTTTCCACACTTGGCTATACTCTTTCATCAACATGAGTAGATGTCCTGTGGGAGCACAAGAAAATGATAAAATACCATCAGTGCAGGTTTACTGCACTGATGGAACTGCTTCTCAAGTCTACACAAAGCACTTTATCCGGCTTAGAACCGGACAGCAAGAAGTCCCTGAGACCTCCAGTTGAATGGAAGCTTTGTGCCATCGTGGTCACTATACAGTTTCCACACTTGGCTATACTCTTCTATCAACATGAGTCGATGTCCTGTACAAGCACAAGAAAAGCATAAAATACCATCCGTGCAGGTTTACTGCACTGATGAAACTGCTTCTCAAGTCTACGCAAAGCACTTTATCCGACTTAGAGCCGGACAGCAAGAAGTCCCTGAGACCTCCAGTTGAATGGAAGCTTTGTGCCATCTTGGTCATTATATGGTTTCCCCACTTGGCTGTACTCTTCTATCAACATGAGTCGATGTCCTGTACAAGCACAGTAAACCATAAAATACCATCAGCGCAGGTTTACTGCACTGACGGAACTGCTTCTCAAGTCTACATATAGCACTTTATCCGGCTTGGAACTGGACAGCAAGAAGTCCCTGAGACCTCCAGTTGAAAGGAAGCTTTGTGCCATCGTGGCCACTAAATGGTTTTCGCACTTGGCTATATTCTTCTATCAACATGAGTCGATGTCCTTTACATGCAATATCAAGCCTATTACTTCCGACTCATTATATATATGTGCCTGGAAATATTATACTACAACGGGGCAGCCCATAATCGATAACATAGCAGCAGTGACGTAATTTCTAAAAAATCTTTGGGAGAGGGGGACAAAATTGGAGCTAATTTTTCCAAATGAAGTGAAATTGACAATGAAAACTAAATAAGACATATACTACCATAAAGGTAAAGATGTATTGAAGAAAACTGACCCGTTTCTGTAGATGCTTGAATTACACAGAATTGTCGTAGTTTTAACAAGATTTTGAAGAAACTAAAATTCAGCTGGGGGGCAAACTAGGGTCTTGAGGGGGGGACCGGTATCTGGGAGGGGCAGTTGCCACCCCCTGCCTCATTGCAAATTATACGCCTGTATAGCAGGGAAGAGGTTATGAAGCACAGCAAAAACACCAAAATAAATAAACCCAGAAGAACTATCAATTAGTCAAACTCCAGTGCATTTACTAGGCTATAATTTTTCAAGAGGCTCCGCTTCTCAAGGTCAAGTCACAGTGCTGTTCTCAGTCACAGTTCTGGTTAGGCGAACTCGTGAAAGTTTCACCCTGAAGCCACATTGAGGCTACGTAAGTAGGGTTTACCATTCGGGAATAGGGATGGAGGAAGGAGCTTGTGATAAAGCAGAGACCTCTAACCAACTCATAATACTGGAAGAGCTACAACCTTTTATACCCTAGCCTATCTTAGTCATGACATTCATGCCTTGTGGCAAATATCAAACAGTTCGTGGTAACGAACTGTAAGTCAGGAGCAACTCGGCTCAATAGTAACCGAAACTCTAAAAAACTAAATTTTGATACCAACAGATACATCAAAAGAATCAGCTTATTATGCTGATTCTGAATATATAAGATGCATCAAGTTTAGTGTTACCCATCAAAAGTTACGAGCCTGCGAAAACTCACTTAAATTTTGAAAAAGGGGGGAAACACCCACTAAAATTCAGATCACCTTAATGAAAATCATGCCATCATATTCTGCATATCAGAAAACTCTGCTTTAGAAGTTTCAAGCCTCTATATACAAAAAGATAGAATTTTGTTATTTTTGCCAGAAGACAGATTACGGATGCGCGTTTATTTGTTTGTTTTTTTTTGTTTTTTTTTTCCAGGGATTATCGTATTGAAATAATGATCCAAGAAGATCTGGAAAGGGTGCATTAGAACGGAAATTAAAAGTTCTAGTGTCCCTTTTGAGTGACCAAAGAGATTGGAGGGCGTTGGGCCCCCTCACACGCCCATTTCTCCCCATAGTTATCTGAATCAAATTCTGATAGCCATTTTGTTCAGTATAGTTGAAAGATCAAATAACTATGTATTTAGGTGTAAAATGACACTCTACAGTCCGTGGGGAAAGGCCTGTAAGTTATGAAATTCGCCCATTATATACGTATAGTATTTGTTATTCGGAGGTTTACAGACATTTTTCGGGGCGGGAGCGGGGGGGGGGGGATTGTGCTTTGTGTGGATTTCCATGGGGAGAATCTTCCTTGGGGAGGGAAATAACCAGGGGGTGAATTTCTCGGGGAGTGAATTTTCAAGGGAGAATGTTACTCTGGGGGGAATTGACAGAATTACTATGTACGAAAATTTCTTTTTAATTGTCTTACATTCTCTTTACCAAATTTTACACGTGGAGATGTTCCGGGGGAATTATCCGGGGGCTATTTTCCGACTATTTATATTTCCAGAGAATAGCTTCCACGGAAGGGGGCATTTCTGGAGAGATGGAGAAACCGATTAGAGATTTAAGTCTTATTTAAATGAAAGAATGCCAAGGATAATTTTTCAGGCTGAATCGTCAGCAAGCAATTTTACGGGGAGGGGTTTTCAGCGAGAATAGAACTCTCTAGAGGGAATTTGACGAGGGGGGGGGTGCACTTTAGGTTGGATGAAATTTACACGGAGGAGTTATTCGTGAAAGGGGTTTATTTCATGGAGGGTGAGCTAGATTTACCGGCATTATTTGAAAAAGATGAGAAATTACATAAAAAAAACAAGTTCTTTTAACTGAAAGCAAGGAGCAACATTAGAACTCAAAACGAAGAGAAATTATTCCATATATGAAGGGTTACCCCATTCTCAATACGTTGCTCTCTACGCTGAAGTCTGACTGTTTATCCCCAATTTTTAAGAGTGTCTATTGAAACACGGGTGCCGTTTAATTAGATTAGATAGCTAAAACAAGTTTTTTTAACTGAAAGTAAGGAGCGACATTAAAACTTCAAACGAACAGAAATTATTTTGTATGTGAAAGGGGTTGCCTCCTCCTCAACGCCTTACTCTTTGCGCTAAAGTTTGACTCTTTGTCAAAAATTCTACTTTTTAAAGTAAAAAAAAAAAACTTTAGAGTAAAGAGCGGGGCGTTGAGGAGGGGACAGCCCATTTCATATGGAATAATTTCTGTTCGTTTTAAGTTTCACTGTTGCTCCTTACTTTCAGTTAGAAAATTTTTTTTTTTTTATTCAATAACTAGTAGAATTTATAATAAAATGAAAATATGTATTTATAGAATTTGAAATTAAACCTTTCAGTAAAAAAAAAAAAAAAACGAAGAGAAGGTAAATGAGATAAACAACAAGAAAGAGGGAAATTATTGGGATGATTTGTTAATTTTTTAATTGATTTTTGTTAATTTTTTAATTAATAGAGAACAAAAGATTTTCATATCTTGAAGTATGGTAGGGAGTGGGGAGAAGATAGATGGAGGATGAGAAGTAGC
Source organism: Artemia sp. Qi Xiang Cuo (assembly GCF_049724085.1). NCBI lineage: Eukaryota > Metazoa > Arthropoda > Branchiopoda > Anostraca > Artemiidae > Artemia > Artemia sp. Qi Xiang Cuo. The sequence goes on from NC_142811.1 coordinate 7,552,231, forward strand.
ACGGAGTCAACGGAATCTGTATGGGAAGTATCTTTTTGGGGAAATGTTTCTGTACGAGGGTTAAGCAATGCGTTTTCTGGAAACCAGAGGCATAACGAAATTCTCCTACGTTCACTTTTTTAGAATATGATATTGTATTTTTCTACTGTGTGTTAACTTTATATTTGAAAATGATTGTTCATTTTAAATTATGTTCATTTGAATTATTTTATGACTTTTCTTCTGCTCGTTTTAGCTTTTTAACATGACTCTTTACTTTTCTTTGTATATTTTTTAAATTATTTTTTAATTAATTTAAAATGAAGACATCAAAAAAGTTGACAAAATTTGCCGGCACAGTTACGCTTAATGGTACACACCGCTATAGATTGTCGAAGGAATGCAGTAATTGAGACCCGTAAAGCGGGTAATTGCTTTCTAAATATATCGAAGAGCGTAGTTTTTGATTTAATTTACAATATTTAAAATATTGTTTTTGGGGGTTTAGGGGGGGGGGAAGGTACCTAAGTTAGGTTAGGTTACGTATTTAATATATGCTATGCTTTACCCCCACCCCCTCCCCCCACCCCCTATTGTGCAAATATAAAGCCCAAATTTGTTTCTAAACTATTATATATAGATCCTATTTTATTTTTTTTATTAGCATTAACCAAATTTGACTTCTTTCGTGTGTACCATTGAGCGCAACAGTACCGAAAATGATATTGTATTTTTTTAGTATCTGTTATTTTTATATTTGAAATGATTATTTACTTTAAATTGTGTTCATTTGAATTATTTTATGACTTTTCTTCTGCTTGTTTTAGCTTTTAACATGACTCTTTACTTTTCTTTATATATATTTTTTATATTCTTTTTTAATGATTTAAAATGAAGACATCAAGAAAGTTGACAAAACTTGCTTCCCGAGGGTTTGTATCCAGTGTAATCCTTCTCTCATCCCCATAGAATTTCATCCCATACACTGGAAAATTAAGCGTGATTTTTCATACATAAATCCATCATATGTGTCACAGTGTTGCAAAATGTATCACTCCTTTTGAATTGTTCTTCTTTTACGAAGAGGGGATCTACGGAATCGCTCCCTCTCTCATCCCTTGTGAGCACCCCGGTCCGGCCATGCTCAGGATTTATCTTTTTCTGTCATATTTTCATGCACTAAACCTTGAAGAGGGACATCCACGTGCGCAAGAAGGGCACGTTAGGACCTTCCTCTCCCCAAAAAAATATTATCTTCGGTTATTTCTAGTGTTTTGTTTTTCAGTATTGTTTCATATCACTTCCTCCAAGACAAAAGAAAATCTCACATTTGCTCTTGAAAAAAAAAACATATTCCCGCATACGCTCTGAGAGAAGACCAATGTTCTCCCCAGATAACATTCTGGAGAGAGCCTCAAAGTTCTCCCCAGGTAAGCAGCTTTCTAAAGCGTACAAAAAGTTATTTTTTCCCTAAGCCCCTTCGCAATAATGGTCCAGCATCCAATTTGTTGGTCTCTTGCATAAGAAACCGTCATAAAATATGAAGGCACAAAAAAACTGTAATTCCGCCAATTGCTAAAAAGCTAAAGGGTAAAGCGGAGATCTGATTCTGTGGTGCGACCCGAATGGCTGGGTTGATCTTATCTTCAGGCAGTTACTGAATCCCATGCTTATAATAGTCTGGAATTTTAATCGGCATTTCTCTGGGAGAAAATTGTCTAATTAGAATTGCAATTATTCAAATGTAATTATTGCTAAACTATTTTTCCTCTCAATAAACCACAGTAATAATGATTTAGAAACTGGTCTGGGAAGATGATTGTGGCTATTTGACACACACACAGAAAAAAAAAACCCACCAAGAGAAGACATATCTTCTAAGATTTATTTTTTAAGATCATCCAATAAATACAAATCACTGATCCTCATAAAGGCCTCGTGACCTTTAAGGAACGAGGATAACACACACTAACTGATTAACAACACACACCATTTCATAGACAATAACATGGGCACCGGCTAGGGGGGTGGACATGTCCCCCCTGGAAATTAGGGGCTATAAATCAATTATGAGCAAACCAAAAGAAAAAGAGCAGAATAGGGAAAAAACCTTGAAAAATTGTGTGTTGCCCCATTGTTGGCTGTCTGCCAATAGATTTTGACCCTTAGCAAGGAAGATATAAGTTCTAATTTGTAACTGAGTGACCCGTTTCCAGTTTTCCATCAAACATTTGCTCTCTATGATTTGGTTGGAGTAATTCTTTATAGAAATGAATGGTAAATAAATAACGATCCTTGTCAATAACGAAAGTGTAAGAGCCTAACTATTGATAACATTCAATCAAAGAATAAGCTTTTTATGGTGATCCTACATATGTATTTGTTTATTAGTAAGTATTGCAGCTATTAGTACACAAGAAAGTTCGTTTAATTTTAGAAAACACAAAGAAAACAACTTAATAAGGGGTAATTTCGGTAAAAATATGCCGTCAACTTTTACTTGTATTGGAAGAATACCCATGAGCTGATATATGAAGCCACTATAATGAGAAATGTTTCCCCTGAACGGAATGCTTGGAATTTTTGTATTTTCGCCCTAAAAGTATACGTTCTTTCGTGTTTTATTATCAATTTATGTTTTTTTTTCAGGAGTGACTGTATCTATCTAGCCTACACTTTGAAAAAGATTTAATTTTTTTACTCTTCTGAAGTATAAAGGTGTCAATATATATGTGTTTGGTATTGTAAAAATATTGGATAAAAAGTTTTTATTGGATTTTCTTAATTTTAGTTTTAATGTTTTACTTTGAACAAACTACTTTGATAATCCATTACTTTTTATAAGCAATTAAATCTAAAGTTATTAAATATTTTGGTGCTTGATAACCAAGTTCACATCTGTCGATATTGTTGAAAAAATATCCGTCCAATGCTTCGGCATTGCTCAACAGAACTCAATGCTGGGAGTTTATATCTTAGTTTATGTAAGTAGGCTATTGTTTGGTGTATTTTTCGGTAATTAGTTACTTTTTTTCATTTTTATATACTTTTACTTCAATTGACATATTTTTTCCATTGCTTTTAGAAAAATGTTTGTCTCTAAGCTTCATTAAATAAAAAAAAACAAGTTTTTTCAGCTGAAAGAAAGAAGCAACTTTAAAAATTAAAACGAATAAAAATTATTATGTATATAAGGAGGGCTAACCCCCCCCCCCTACTCGACACCTGGCTCTTGACGCTACCGTTTTTCGGCCCTTTAAAAAAAAGCTACCTATTGTTCTAATCAAACGACCCTTGTGTTTCAGGAGTTGTTTTTAAGGAATTGGGACAAAATTTAAACTTTAGTGTAAAAAGCGAGGTGCTGAGGAGGGGGCAACTCCATTCATATACGTAATAATTTCTGCTCGTTTTAAGTTTTAATGTTGCTCCTTACTTTCAGCTGAAAAAAAAACACTTTTTAAAATATAACCTTTCGTATATGAATTCTTGCAAATTCACCCAGTGCAAAATTTTCCCTGAAAATTTCACCCCCTGGGAACTTCCCTCTCCATGGAAAGTTCGTGCAAAATCCTTCCAGCAGAAAACTCATCCTCCTCTCCCCACTGTGAAAATGTATGCTTACTTCCCAATAACAAATAAAACAACAGGTAAATTTTGTAACTTAAAAAGCTTTCCCAGGGGCTGTAGGGGGTTATTTTATCTCTAAAGATATAGTTTTTTGGCCTTTCGAAAAAAGCTATCTCAAAATTTTCATTGGATGATTTTGGGAAAATAGTGTCGTTGGAGGGGGCCTAGTTGCCCTCCAATCTTGTTGGTTACTTAAAAAGGGTACTAGAACTTTTCATTTCCGCTAGAATCAGTCCTCTCTCGCCTCAAACGCTGAATCCGATGGTGTGATTTTCATATAAATTCCATAACTTCGAGGGGGTCTTTCTCCCTTTTTTCAAAAATCAGACAAATTTTCTCAGGCTCGTAGCTTTTGATGGGTAAAACTAAACTTAATGAAACCTATATATTTGGAATCAGCATAATAGGCCAATTCATTTGATATATATATATATATATATATATATATATATATATATATATATATATATATATATATATATATATATATTGTTATCAAAATTCCGTTTTTTAGAGTTTCGGTATCTATTGAGCCGGGTCGCTCCTTACTTACAGTTTGTTAACACGATCTGTTTGATTACCACACAAAATCCAAACAGAGATCAATGAAATATTGATCGTTTTTTCTGTGTTACCAATAGTATTGTATTCATAAAACTTTACAGTTTCATGAAATGTAATTAAACAAATAGAAAAGGTTTTTCAACTAAAGTAAGGTACTTTAAAGTACTTCGTATAAATAGAAAAAGAAGATAGCACCATTTAAAATTGCTGAAAAATGAGTTCCTAGTAGTATTTGCCATCCCAAAGAAATTTCCTGGTGGGACTGATTATAACCTGCCTTGTATTTTCCATCTTTGTGCTGGTAGATATGGGAATGTAACATATTAGCTGAATAGATAAACAAATTTATTAGTTCCTACTCCCCTTCTACCCCTTTCAAAATTTACCTGAAGCCTCATGAAGAGGAAGCAGTTTTTCCATTAAAATCTACGTTTTTAGGAATCTACCCCACCCCACCTATACAATGACTCACCCCCCCCTCATTATAGCTGATACGCAAATACAGATCACCAAACGTAGACTATTTTCATTACAAATAAAGCGAATCAACTTGGTTGAATCCTGTACTTCCACCATGTGGCATTGCTTCTTTTGCAACCGAGAAGCCTAAAATATAGTTATTATTACTTTTAAATCAATTAGCTTCTCAGAATTTTAAATTGATTGCAAATTTGTCCTCTTCTGGGTAAATTCGTAGTTTGGTGACCTAAAATAGCAAGAAAACAAGACTTTTCGCTGGCCTAATCCGTTTGGCCACTTGACGACCCCAAAGAACTTTAAATTAACGTTTGAATGAGCTCCCTCCCAATTATCTTGGACCTTCGGTTTGATACAATCACCCCTGTGAAAAACTAAACAAATAAACATGCCTTGACGATGTTTCTTCTGAAAAAAAATTACTTAATTCCACATTTTGAAAGTTGGAGCTTGAAACCCCTATGGTAGGGATCTCTGATATTATGTATATAATGTAGAGATTCTCAATAAGATCCTTTGCTTTTTTGGGGTGTTTTCCCTTTTTTTCAAAAATCAGGCAAATTTCCTCAGATTTTTGGTTTTGGGTGGGTAACAATAAAGTGAATTTTTTTTATATTTTAGAAGCGTCATGAGAATTCCAGTTTTAGTTTTGGTGAATATTGGTCCAAGTCACTTTTTACTTCCAGTTTTTTTTTTTTTTTATCATAAACTATTTGATAAAATTATATTGTGTCAAAATTTTTTTAACCTTTTCATTTTATTTAGTTGAATTGGAAACTAAAAAGAAAGAAGCTTAATTTGACAGCTGGATAGTGTGTTTAAATTTAGTTTTTCTTTCGCTTTTCTATTTTTTTTTACTGTCTGAATATATAAAGGATATAAGTTCGAGGGAGGGAGAATTGTCCTGTTACGAAAGAGGTACATTTTACATGGCCATTATAAAATCAAAACGTGTTATCTATGCAGGCAGGATGATTTTTGAGTATCTCTACTCCTTCTGTAAACTATTCTAAGGCGTAGGAAATTGCATAAAGACAAGTCTAAGTCTGTTAAAATCTACGGAAGCAATAAATCTTCCTGTAATTATGGTTTGAGTTTGATTTTCTATTAAGATTAAATGCGTAATAATTAAATATATTATTGATTAAATAAATTGATTCCCTAGCTGGAAATCCTTGTCGTTTAAAATTTACTGTATTTGTTTCATTTTGCATGCAATTTAATTGCTCTTTTCATTTGAGAGTTTTTTCCTTTGCTCTTTTTATTTGAAGGTATTTAAAAATAAACCTTTTTCTACGAAAAAATGTCCTGATTTTTTTTTTCGTACCTTCCCTGTCACGCAACCACCACTGATATTTTGATGTTTACCCCCCCCCCCCTGGAAAATTTTCTGCCAGCGCCCTTGAACAATAAGCAAATATAAATGGAGAGGAGATGCTCCAAGGGAACCCAAATAATTAATAATATTAACAGAGAAAAAACTTAGCACCATAGATTTGTTGACAGAGCCACTCTCAGCCACCTAATGTAACAACTCAGGTCACCATTTCCTCCAGAATGTGTGGCAAGCTTCCGTCATACTACATGTCTGTGGTGCGTAAGAACTCCTAATAAATAAATAAAATGTATAAATAAATATCATTTAGCTACCCGATTAAAGAAAATGATATGCATATAAAAATTTTAATTATATTTTACAATATACATTTTTCCCTGAGTAGCTTTGAGACAATAGTGCCTGTGCTCCTCTCTATCTTCAGCTCTTAATATTATTCAATAAAAAAACAAGTTTTTTTAACTGAAAGTGAGGACCGACGTTAAAACTTAAAACGAACAGAAATTATTCCATATATAAAAGGGGCTGTCCCCTCCTCAACGCCTCGCTCTTTACGCTAAAGTTTTTTATTGATTAAAAAAAAAATAGAGTTGTGGGAAAGTCAAACTTTACCGTAAAGAGCGAGGCGCTGGGGAGGGGGCAGCCCCTTTCATATACGGAATTTTTCTGTTAGTTTTAAGTTTTAACGTCGGTCCTTACTTTCAGTTAAAAAAATTTGTTTTTTTTATTTAATTTTTGAATGTTTTTGAATAAATGCAGGTTTTGATTTTGGCTCACCGCATATGAATAATTAACACTAAATTTGCAAATTAATTTTACTTTTATTTGGTTAAATGGCTTTCTCGAAAGTAGAAGTGACCCTATAACCCCAACCCCTCACCCCAGCTGCCACCTACAACTTTTTTTAACACCATATATTGGCATAGAACCACGTGGTTTATGGTTTTTTTGTCAGTGAGAATTTGAAAAACAGGAATTTTGTCACATTTATGGATGTTTTCATGGATGGTTATGTGTGTGGGTCTATTTATTTGATGTTTTTCATGGCTTTTTAATGGTTTTTGTCACTGAGAATGAAAATACAGGAACTTACTCACATGGAAAAACAGGACTTTTCTCGCATTTATGGTTGTTTTCATGGATTTTCATGGATGTTTAATGGTTTTTGTCAGTGAGAATGAAAAAACAGGAACTTTGTCACATTTATGGATGTCAACAGCAATTAATGTCTGTTTTATGGTTTTCTCAGTGAGAATGAAAAAACAGGAACTTTGTCACATTTAAGGATGACAACAGCAATTTATGTTCCTGTTTTATGGTTTTCTCAGTGAGAATGAAAAAACAGGAACTTTCTCACTTGGAAAACCATAAACCACGTGGTCCTGTCACGAGTAGCACCTGTGAACTTGATTTACATAATCGCTAGGGGAAATTATTGATTCACGATGGGGAGAATTAAGAAACATTAAGGCTTCTTTAATCTTAGGTCTGAGAGATAAACATTCTTTAGGTCAGAGAGAAAAATTAATATTCTACTTTTAAATAGGGCTTCATTGATCTTTAGTGTCAGGAATTATAATTGACATCACTTGTTATCTTGGAATTATGCGGGAGTCTAAAGAGATAGAAATTCTATTTTTAGATACGGCTTCACGGAGCTTTAAGTCGGAGAGATAAATTGATATTCTAGCGAAACCCTAATAGTTTAGCTAGGAAAATTTATGAGATGAAGAGATTAACGTAGGAAAGGGTTTCCTAGAAATTTGAAATGCGTTAGCGTAGAGATGCCAAACAAAAGGAACACGCTGAAATTACGTTTAGGTTTTATTTGGGCGAAACCGTTTTATCCATTTTATGGGATTTTTTCGGCGAAACAGTTAGAGACATTTTGAAAGAAGATTTAAGGAAAGGTTTTAGAAGTGAATTTGAGGGTGAAACTCTGTGGTCGTTATAATACACAAGTTCCATTTGAACAGTGTTGTGAGGTCCTCTACCCCAACCCCAAAGGGTTCCGATCCCCCCCCCCAAACCCCAAGGAAGCCCCCGGTACTCAAAGGTCCCCCAAGCTCCCATAGAGCCTCAACCCTCCAAACGCCCTCCTCAGACCCTCAAAGGCCCTCCTCTGGTCCTCAACGGGCCCCCCGACCCCCCAAACGGCCTCCCGGACCCCAATGGCCCTCCCCCCGGGCCGCAAAGGTCCCCCGGTCCCCAAAGGCCCCCCCAGCTCCCAAAGGGCTCCCCCGACCCTCAAAGGCCCACCCCGGGGCCCCCAAAGGCACACCGATCTCCCAAAAGACCACCGGGGTCCCAAAGACCTTCACCCGGTCTCCAAATGTCCCCCAGGCTCTCAACCGGCCCCCAGGACCCCCAAAGGCCCCCCACCGGTCCCCAAAGGTCCCCCAGGCTCCCAAAGGGCACCCCACCCTCCCCTCCCTCTCCTCCCCCTCCTCACAACCCCCCCCCCCACCCCCTCCTCCCCTCCCCTCCCCTCCCCTCCCCTCCCCTCCTCCTCCCCTCTCCTCCCCTCTCCCCATTTTTTTAATATTTTTTGTGCATTGAGACACAGAAGGGCACTCTCCCCCAAGGGTCCCCCAAACACCCTCCCCGGGCCCCCCAAAGAGTGCCCTCTCCATTTTTTTAATAATTTTTTATGGCTTTATTATATCTTTTCTGAACAAGTTCCATTCATAATGTCATTCCTAAACCCATTTTCCAACCTCAAAGAGTCCCCTCCCCAATTCGTAAATACTTTCTTTAATTTTTTAACATGGTATATTTTTTTTACTTTTTACGTATCTTAAAATGACATGAAATATGCTTACGGCTCTACCAGTCATACTCTGTGCTTGTTCATGGACACGACGCGGCTTTTCCACTGGTACTCTATGGCAGGTTATCGACACTACCGAGTTTATTGCATGCATTAAATCAGTATTTTTTACGTAGTGGAAGGATCAACACACAATTCATATCTGTAAAAAGTGAAGATGAATTACTCAACGAAAGTATGTGCACATGAAAAAATCATTGTCGTGTTGAACGCTGACAAGGAGAAATACCTGAACTATGAAACGAGTGCAAGTGGAGATCTTATTGGCAATGTATGCATACGATGTCATGCCAGTGAGGAGTTAAATTCCTTTGGTGTACCCAAGAATTTCCATCATGCAAGTGGTGGATATGCGAGAGTAACATTACCAGAGAAATTAGTAGTCAAAGAGAATGCCAACTTAAAAATAATAGTTGATGAAGAGGGACAACTTCTAGCTAATGGTTCTGGTAGCAAGTTAGCCATTGATAGATCTTATCGCAATTCTTCTGGTGTTAGCATTCGAATGAAAGCAAAAGGAAAAAGAAGACATGCATACAGCTGCATCAACATCATAAATCATATCATGTCAATGTGCCAAAACTGCTATCTATGTAAAAATAATGTGACAATAGACAGTGAAATCGCAGGCAGAATAAAAATGAACATTAGCAGACAATATCATCAATGAATATAAAGATGAATTGACGGGAAGTGAAGCGCAAGTGTACTAATAATGTATAATAATATATTTAATATATTTTTGTATCAATATTCTACATGTCCTTATTTCATTAAAAATATCTTATGCATTATTTTGTTAAGTGTTTATTATTTTTAGGGTATACTAGAACGTCAAACGTTCAGAATATCTATTAAAAAGGTCAGAGATGTAAGAAAAATAATTTTAGAGATAATGATACTACTATCAGGCTCAATTTTTCATAGAAGATAGAAAAGTTCAAGTTCTTTTCTGAAGTTTACCAAAGAACACAATTCAATTCTAATTTCACCAGAGAAAATAAAAAGCTTACTCTTCACTTTTAAATTCACCAAGACATAAAAAATTTAAAGTTCACTTCTAAATTTTTCCGTAGAAGATAGAAAAAGTTATACTATGATAGTGATTATTTTCCATGAAGATAAAAAGATTCACTTTAATTAAAAATTTTCTTAAATTCAATTCCGACCTTTCTCAAAGAGTCAAATTTAAAGTTCTATTCCAAATATTTTCCCGGAACAAGAAAAGTCCCAAGACATAAACAATTTAAAGTTCACTTCTAAATTTTTCCGTACAAGATAGGAAAAGTTATACTGTGATTGTGATTATTTTCTATGAAGATAAAAAATTTCACTTTAATTCTAAATTTTCTTAAATTCAATTCAGACCATTCTCAAAGAGATGAAAAAATTTAAAGTTCTGTTCCAAATATTTACCCCGGAAGAAGAAAAGTTCAAATTTGATTCTGAATTTTCTCAATGAAAATGACATAAGTTATTGATCAATTCTATTTTCCCAAAATAATATAAAATTTTACACTTCAATCCAGATTTTTCTCAAAGAGATGAAAAAATTTAAAATATTGTTACAAATTTTTCTTAGAAGATAGAAAAGATCAAGTTCTAATCTGAATTTTACCAAAGAACACAATTCAATTCTAATTTCTCCAGAGAAAATAAAAAGCTTCCATTACAGTTTTAAGTTTACCAAGACATAAAAAATTTAAAGTTCAGTTCTAAATTTTTCCATAGAAGATAGGAATAGTTATACTATGATTGTGATTATTTTCTATAAAGATAAAAAGTTTCACTTTAATTCTAAATTTTCTTAAATTCAGTTCCGACCTTTCTCAAAGAGATGAAAAAATTTTAAGTTCTGTTCAATATATTTTCTCGGAAGAAGAAAAGTTCAACTTCGATTCTGAATTTTCTCAGTGAAAATGAAATAAGTTATTGATCAATTCTATTTTCCCAAAATAATATAAAAATTTTCCACTTCAGTTCAGATTTTTCTCAAAGAGATGAAAAATTTAAAATACTATTTAAAATTTTTCATAGAAGGTAGAAAAGTTCAAGTTCTCTTCTGAATTTTACCAACAAACACAATTCAATTCTAATTTCTCCAGAGAAAATAAAAAGCTTCCATTTCAGTTTTAAGTTCACCAAGATATAAAAAATTTAAAGTTCTGTTCTAAATTTTTCGGTGGTAGATAGGAAAAGTTATACTATGATAGTGATTATTTTCCATGAAGATAAAAAGTTTCAATTTAATTCTAAATTTTCTTAAATTAAGTTCCGACTTTTCACATAGAGATGAAAGAAATTTAAAGTTCTGTTCCAAATTTTTCATAGAATATTGGAAAATTTATACTTTGATCGTGAATATTCAAGTTCTCTTATGAATTTTACCAAAGAACACAATTCAATTCTAGTTTCTCCAGAGAAAATAAAAAGCTGCCACTTCAGTTTTAAGTTCGCCATGACATAAAAAATTTAAAGTTCATTTCTAAATTTCTACATAGAAGATAGGAAAAGTTATAATATGATTGTGATTATTTTCTATGAAGATTAAAAGTTTCACTTCAATTTTAAATTTTCTCAAAGAAGTGAAGAAAAGTTCAACTTCGATTCTGAATTTTCTCAATGAAAATGAAATAAGCTATTGATCTTTTCTATTTTCCCAAAATAATATAAAAATTTTCCACTTCAGTTTAGATTTTTCTCAAACAGATGAAAAAATTTAAAATACTGTTCCAAATTTTTCATAGAAGATAGAAAAGTTCTTGTTCTCTTCTGAATTTTACCAAAGAACAAAATTCATTTCTAATTTCTCCAGAGAAAATAAAAAGTTTCCATATCACTTTTAAGTTTACCACGACATAAAAATTTAAAGTTCAATTCTAAATTTTTCCATATAAGATATGAAAATTTATACTATGATTGTGATTATTTTCCATGAAGATAAAAAGTTTTACTTTAATTCTGAATATTCTTAAATTTAGGTCCAACCGGTCTCAAAGACTTGAAAAAATTTGAATTTATGTTCCAAATATTTTCCCGGAAAGAGAAAAGTTCAAAAATTTTCTCAAAGAAGCGAAGCAAAGCTCAACTTCGATTCTGAATTTCTCAATGAAAATGAAATAATTTATTGATCATTTCTATTTTCCCAAAATAATATAAAATCTTCCACTTCAGTTCATTATTTCACAAAGACATAAAGAAGTTTAGAGTTCAATTCTAAATTTTTCGGTGGACGATAGAAAAAGTAATACTATACTTGTGAATATTTTCACGGAAGATAAAAAGTTCTAGTTCAATTTAAAATTTTCTCAACGGAATGAAGAAAAATTCTAGTTCTCTTCTGAATTTTACCAAATAACATAATTCAATTCTAATTTCACCAGAGAAAATAAAAATCTACCACTTCAGTTCAATATTTCACAATGACATAAAGAAATTTAAAGTTACATTCTAAATTTTTCGGTGGAAGATAGAAAAAGTAATACCATACCTGTGAATATTTTCTCGAAGAGATGAAAAATTTAAAATACTGTTCCAAATTTTTCACAGAAGATAAAAAAGTTCAAGTTCTCTTCGGAATTTTACCAAAGAACACAATTCAATTCTATTTTCTCCAGAGAAAATAAAAATCTTTCACTTAAGTTCTGTATTTCACAAAGACATAAAGAAATTTAAAGTTCAATTCTAAAATTTTCGGTGGAAGATAGAAAAAGTAATACCATACTTGTCAATATTTTCACGGAAGATAAAAAGTTTTAGTTCAATTTACAATTTTATCAACGAAGTGAATAACAGTTCAAGTTCTCTTCTGAATTTTACTAAAGAACACAATTCAGTTGTAATTTCTCCAGAGAAAATAAAAATCTTAAACTTAAGTTCTTTTTTTCACAAAGCCTTAAAGTAATTTTAAGTTCAATTCTAAATTTTTATGTGGAAGATAGAAAAAGTAATATCATACTTGTGAATATTTTCCCAGAAGATAAAAAGTTCTACTTCGATTTAAAATTTTCTCAACGAAGTGAAGAAAATTTCAAGTTCTCTTCTGAACTTTACCAAAGAACACACTTCAATTCTGATTTCTCCAGAGAAAATAAAAATCTTCCACTTCAGTTTTAAGTTCCACAATGAAATAAAGAAATTTAAAGTTCTATTCTAAATTTTTAGATGAAAGATAGAAAAAGTAACACTATGATTGTGATTATTTTCCATGAAGATCAAAAGTTTCACTTTATTTATAATTTTTCTTCAATTCAGTTCTGATTTTTCTCAAAGAGATGAAAAATTTTAAGTTCTGTTCCAAATTTTTCATAAAATATAGAAAAATTTATACATTGATTGTGAATAATCAACATGAAGATAACGAACTCCACTTTAATTCAGATCTTTCTCAAAGCATTTCAAAATGTTCAAGTTCTATTCTGAATTTTTTTAAAGAATAGAAAAAAGTTAGCTTAATTCTGAATTTTACCAATGAAAATGAAAAAACCTTCCATTTCAGTTCATAATTTCTCAAAGACATAAAAAATTTAAAGTTCAGTTCTAAATTTTTCTGTAGAAGATAGGAAAAGCTATACTATGATCGTGATTATTGTAAAGTGAAGATAAGCAGTATCACTTTATTCTAATTTTCTTAAATTCAGTTCCGATTTTCTGCTTAGAGATGAAAAATTTAATGTTAAGTTCCAAATTTTTATTATAATATAGAAAAAGTTCTGCGCTGATTTTGAATCTTCGACATGAAGATAAGGTGCATCACTTTAATTCTGAGTTTTCTTGAAGAAGTGCAAAATGTTCAAGTTCTCTTCTGAATTTTCTTAAAGAAGTGAAAAAAGTTAGCTCAATTCTGAATTTTACCAATGAAAATGAAAAAAACTTCTACTTCAGTTCCTAATTTCTCAAAGACATAAAAAATTTAAAGTTCAGTTCCAAATTTTTCTGTAGAAGATAGGAAAAGTTATACTATGATTGTGATTATTTTCAAGTGAAGATAAAAAGTTTCACTTTAATTCTAATTTTCTTAAATTCAGTTCCGATTTTTTGCAAAGAGATGAAAAATTTAAAGTTCTGTTCCAAATTTTTCATAGAAGATAGAAAAAGTTATACATTGATTTTGGATCTTCGACATGAAGATAAGGTGCAACACTTGAATTCTGAGTTTTCTCAAAGAAATGCAAAATGTTCAAGGTCTCTTCTGAATTTTATTAAAGAAGATAAAAAAGTTAGCTTAATTCTGAATTTTACCAATGAAAATGAAAAAAGCTTCCACTTCAGTTCATAATTTCTCAAAGAGACATAAAAAATTCAAAGTTCTCTTCTAATTTTTCCAATAAAATAAAAAGGTTACACTTCAGTTCTTTTTTTTTTTCAAAGAGATGAAAAATTTAAAGTTCTATTCTGATTTTAGATTAAATTTTAGCTCCTTTGTCTTATGGATTTACCCCTCAAATTTTTAAATTAGAAAATGAGTGACTCGTTCTATTATTTAAGACAATCGTTCAAACACGTTCATCTAACCTCCAAAACAATAGGTTAGGTTAGGTATAAATAAATATTAATCAATAAATCGAAACATTTCTACATGTTTAAGTCAGGTTAGGTTAACTTATCATGAGCGCTCATGATAAGTTAACCTAACCTTTTCTGGCGAGTATGGTTAGGTTAGGTTAGGCTCGATTAAGTACGCTTCACTTAGGATAGCTTAGGTTAGGTGAGAGACGGGCAAAAAGTTAGGTGTATGATTAGGTTAGGTTAGATTAAGTTAGGTTAGGTTAAGTTAGGTTAGGCTAGGTTAGCCTACGTACGCGCGCGTACGTAGGCTAACCTAGCCTAACCTAACTTAACCTAACCTAACTTAATCTAACCTAACCTAACCTAATCATACACCTAACTTTTTGCCCCGTCTCTCACCTAACCTAAGCTATCCTAAGTGAAGCGTACTTAATCTAGCCTAACCTAACCTAACCATACTCGCCAGAAAAGGTTAGGTTAACTTATCAAGAGCGCTCATGATAAGTTAACCTAACCTAAACTAACTTAAAAATGTAGAAATGTTTCTATTTATTTATTAATATTTATTTATAACTAACCTAACCTATTGTTTTGGAGCTTAGATGAACGAGTTTGAACTATTGTCTTTAATAGTAGAACGAGTCAATCATTTTCTAATTTAAAAATTTGAGGGGTAAATCCATAAGACAAAGGAGATAAAATTTAATTTAAAATTAGAATAGAACTTTAAATTTTTCATCTCTTTGAGAAAAAACCAGAACTGAAGTGTAACCTTATTATTTTCTTGGAAAAATTAGAAGAGAACTTTGAATTTTTTATGTCTTTGAGAAATTAAGAACTGAAGTGGAAGGTTTTTTCATTTTCATTGTTAAAGTTCAGAATTGATCTAACTTTTTTATCTTATTTAATAAAATTAAGAAGAGACATTGAACATTTTTCATTTATTCGAGAAAACTCAGAATTCAAGTGTTTCACATTATCTACATGTCTAAGATCCAAAATCAATGTATAACTTTTTCTATCTTCAAAAATCTTAAAGTGATGCACCATCTCTTTGAGAAATGTCGGAATTGAATTTAAGAAAATTTAGAATTAAAGTAAAACTTTTTATCTTCATTGAAAATAATCACAATCATAGTATAACTTTTCCTCTCTTCTATGTAAAAATTTAGAATTGAACTTTAAATTTTTATGTCTTGGTAAACTTAAAAGTGATATGGATACTTTTTATTTTCTCTGGAGAAATTAGAAATGAATTATGTTCTTTGGTAAAATTCAGAAGAGAACAAGAACTTTTCTATCTTCTATGAAAAATTTGGAACAGTATTTTAAATTTTTTGATCTGTTTGAGAAAAATCTGAACTGAAGTGGGAAATTTTTATATTATTTTGGGAAAATAGAAATGAGCAATAACTTATTTCATTTTCATAGAGAAAATTCAGAATCGAAGTTGAACTTTTCTTCACTTCTTTGAGAAAATTTAAAATTGAAGTGAAACTTTTAATCTTCATAGAAAATAATCAAAATCATATTATAACTTTTACTATCTTCTATGTATAAATTTAGAACTGAGCTTTAAATTTTTTATGTCATGGCGAATTTAAAACTGAAGTGGCAGCTTTTTATTTTCTCTGGAGAAACTAGAATTGAATTGTGTTCTTTGGTAAAATTCAGAAGAGAGCTTGAATATTCACGATCAAAGTATAAATTTTCCAATATTCTAAGAAAAATTTGGAACAGAACTTTAAATTTCTTTCATCTCTATGTGAAAAGTTGGAACTGAATTTAACAAAATTTAGAATAAAAGTGAAACTTTTTATCTTCATGGAAAATAATCACTATCATACTATAACGTTTCCTATCTTCTACAGAAAAATTTAGAACAGAACTTTAAATTTTTTATGTCTTGGTGAACTTAAAACTGAAGTGGAAGCATTTTATTTTCTCTGGAGAAATTAGAATTGAATTGTGTTTGTTGGTAAAATTCAGAAGAGAACTTGAACTTTTCTATCTTCTATGAAAAATTTGGAATAGTATTTTAAATTTTTCATCTCTTTGAGAAAAATCTGAACTGAAGTGGAAAATTTTTATATTATTTTGGAAAAATAGAATTGATCAATAACTTATTTCATTTTCACTGAGAAAATTCAGAATCGAAGTTGAACTTTTCTTCTTCCCAGAAAATATATTGAACAGAACTTTAAATTTTTTCATCTCTTTGAGAAAGGTCGGAACTGAATTTAAGAAAATTTAGAATTAAAGTGAAACTTTTTATCTTCATAAAAAGTAATCACTATCATAGTATAACTATTCCTATCTTCTATGGAAAAATTTCTAAGTGAACTTTAAATTTTTTATGTCTTGGTAAACTTAAAACTGTAATGGAAGCTTTTTATTTTCTCTGGAGAAATTAGAATTGAATTGTGTTCTATGGTAAAATTCAGATTAGAACTTGAACTTTTCTATCTTCTAAGAAAAATTTGGAAAAATATTTTAAATTTTTTAATCTCTTTGAGAAAAATCTGAATTGAAGTGTAAAATTTTATATTATTTTTGGGAAAATAGAATTGATCAATAACTTATTTCATTTTCATTGAGAAAATTCAGAATCTAAGTTGAACTTTTCTTCTTCCGGGGGAAATATTTGGAACAGAACTTTAAATTTTTTCATCTCTTTGAGAATGGTCGGAATTGAATTTAAGAAAATTTAGAATTAAAGTGAAATTTTTTATCTTCATAGTAAATAATCACAATCACAGTATAACTTTTCCTATCTTCTACGGAAAAATTTAGAAGTGAACTTTAAATTTTTTATGTCTTGGGACTTTTCTTGTTCCGGGAAAATATTTGTAATAGAACTTTGAATTTGACTCTTTGAGAAAGGTCGGAATTGAATTTAAGAAAATTTTTAATTAAAGTGAATCTTTTTATCTTCATTGAAAATAATCACTATCATAGTATAACTTTTTCTATCTTCTACGGAAAAATTTAGAAGTGAACTTTAAATTTTTTATGTCTTGGTGAACTTAAAAGTGAAGAGTAAGCTTTTTATTTTCTCTGGTGAAATTAGAATTGAATTGTGTTCTATGGTAAAATTCAAAAGAGAACTTGAACTTTTCTATCTTCTATGAAAAATTGAGCCTGCTAGTAGTATCATTATCTCTAAAATTGTTTTTCTTGCATCTCTGACCTTTTTAATAGATATTATGAACGTTTGACGTTCTAGCATACCCTAAAAATAATGAACACTTAACAAAATAATGCATAAGATATTTTTAATGAAATAAGGACATGTAGAATATTGATATAAAAATATGTTAAATACATTATTATACATTATTAGTACACTTGCGCTTCACTTTCCGTCAATTCATCTTTATATTCATTGATGATATTGTCTACTAATGTCCTTTTTATTCTGCCTGCGATTTCACTGTCTATTGTCACATTATTTTTACATAGATAGCAGTTTTGGCACATTGACATGATATGATTTATGATGTTGATGCAGTTGTATGCATGTCTTCTTTTTCCTTTTGCTTTCATTCAAATACTAACACCGGAAGAATTGCGATAAGATCTATCAACGGCTAACATGCTACCAGAACCATTAGCTAGAAGTTGTCCCTCTTCATCAACTATTATTTTTAAGTTGGCATTCTCTTTGACTACTAATTTCTCTGGTAATGTTACTCTCGCATATCCACCACTTACATGATGGAAATTCTTGGGTACACCAAAGGAATTTAACTCCTCACTGGCATGACAACGTATGCATACATTGCCAATAAGATCTCCACTTGCACTCGTTTCATAGTTCAGGTATTTCTCCTTGTCAGCGTTCAACACGACAATGATTTTTTCATGTGCACATACTTTCGTCGAATAATTCATCTTCACTTTTTACAGATATGAATTGTGTGTTGATCCTTCCACTGCGTAAAAAATACTGATTTAATGCATGCAATAAACTCGGTAGTGTTGATAACCTGCCATAGAGTACCAGTGGAAAAGCCGCGTCGTGTCCATGAACAAGCACAGAGTATGACTGGTAGAGCCGTAAGCATATTTCATGTCATTTTAAGATACGTAAAAAGTAAAAAAAATATACCATGTTAAAAAATTAAAGAAAGTATTTACGAATTGGGGAGGGGACTCTTTGAGGTTGGAAAATGGGTTTAGGAATGACATTATGAATGGAACTTGTTCAGAAAAGATAAACTAAACCCATAAAAAAGTATTAAAAAAATGGAGCGGGGGCTCTTTGGGGGGCCCGGGGAGGGTGTTTGGGGGACCCTTGGGGGAGGGTGCCCTTCTGTGTCTCAATGCACAAAAAATATTAAAAAAATGGGGAGGGGGAGGGGAGGGGAGGGGAGGGAGGGAGGGGAGGGGAGGGGAGGGGAGGGGAGGGGAGGGGAGGAGGATTGGGGGAGGGGGAGGGGGTCGTGAGGAGGGGGAGGAGAGGGAGGGGAGGGTGGGGTGCCCTTTGGGAGCCTGGGGGACCTTTGGGGACCGGTGGGGGGCCTTTGGGGGTCCTGGGGGCCGGTTGAGAGCCTGGGGGACATTTGGAGACCGGGTGAAGGTCTTTGGGACCCCGGTGGTCTTTTGGGAGCTCGGTGTGCCTTTGGGGGCCCCGGGGTGGGCCTTTGAGGGTCGGGGGAGCCCTTGGGGAGCCTGGGGGGCCTTGGGGGACCGGGGGACCTTGTAGGCCGGAGTAGAGGGGGTGGGGGGGCCGTGAGGCAGGTGGGGGGTCGGGGGGGCCCGTTGAGGACCAGAGGAGGGCCTGTGAGGGTCTGTGAAGGGTGTTTGGAGGGTTGAGGCTCTATGAGAGCTTGGGGGACCTTTGAGTACCGGGGGCTTCCTTCGGGGTTGGGGTAGGAGGATTGAAACCCTTTGGGGTTGGGGTAGAGGACCTCACAACACTGTTCAAATGGAACTTGTGTATTATAACGACCACAGAGTTTCACCCTCAAATTCACTTCTAAAACCTTTCCTAAAATCATCTTTCAAAATGTCTCTAACTGTTTCGCCGAAATAATCCCATAAAATGGATAGAACGGTTTCGCCCAAATAAACCCTAGACGTAATTTCAGCGTGTTCCTTTTGTTTGGCATCTCTGCGCTAACGCATTTCAAATTTCTAGGAAACCCTTTCCTACGTTAATCTCTTCATCTCATATATTTTTCTAGCTAAACTATTAGGGTTTCGCTAGAATATCAATTTATCTCTCCGACTTAAAGCTCCGTGAAGCCGTATTTAAAAATAGAATTTCTATCTCTTTAGACTCCTGCATAATTCCAAGATAACAAGTGATGTCAATTATAATTCCTGACACTAAAGATCAATGAAGCCCTATTTAAAAATAGAATATTAATTTTTCTCTCTGACCTAAAGAACGTTTATCCCTCAGACCTAAGATTAAAGAAGCCTTAATGTTTCTTAATTCTCCCCTTCGTGAATCAATAATTTCCCCTAGCGATTATGTAAATCAAGTTCACAGGTGCTACTCATGACAGGACCACGTGGTTTATGGTTTTCCAAGTGAGAAAGTTCCTGTTTTTTCATTCTCACTGAGAAAACCATAAAACAGACATGAATTGCTGTTGACATCCATAAATGTGACAAAGTTCCTGTTTTTTCATTCTCACTGAGAAAACCATAAAACAGACATGAATTGCTGTTGACATCCATAAATGTGACAAAGTTCCTGTTTTTTCATTCTCACTGACAAAAACCATTAAACATCCATGAAAATCCATGAAAACAACCATAAAACTGACAAAATTCATGTTTTTCCAAGTGAGAAAGTTCCTGTTTATTCATTCTCACTGACAAAAACCATTAAACATCCATGAAAAACATCAAATAAATCGACCAACACACATAACCATCCATGAAAACATACATAAATGTGACAAAATTCCTGTTTTTCAAATTCTCATTGACAAAAAAACCATACACCCCGTGGTTCTATGCCAACATATGGTGTTAAAAAAAGTTGTAGGTGGCAGCAGGGGTGAGGGGTGGGGGTTATAGGGTCACTTCTACTCTCGAACGTTGTTTAATTTTATTTACGAACGTTTTTATTAGTAATAAATATACGTAATTTATGAATTAGCTTACGTAACGAATTTCTATATTCATATATTGTTAATACGTATATTACCGGGTTCACTCCCTAGTCAATACCTCGCTCTTTACGCTAAAGTTCGAATTTTGTTCCATTTCTTTAAAAATAACCTCTTAATCACAAAGGCCGTTAATTAGAATAAATAGCTCTTATGAAACTACTAAAAAATCTTTGGTTAAAGAGCAAGGTACTGACTAGGGGGCGAACCCAATCATATACGTAATATTTTCTGTTCATTTTAAGTTTTGATCTTGCTCCTTATTTTCAG
Organism: Artemia sp. Qi Xiang Cuo; assembly: GCF_049724085.1. Taxonomy (NCBI): domain Eukaryota; kingdom Metazoa; phylum Arthropoda; class Branchiopoda; order Anostraca; family Artemiidae; genus Artemia; species Artemia sp. Qi Xiang Cuo. Next base: position 7,572,950 of record NC_142811.1, read on the forward strand.
TTGAAAAACTTGTTTTTTCTATATAATTTCTGATCTTTTTTTTAATAATGCTGAGAAATCCGGCACCCCCTTCATAGAAATATCCCTTCTCCCATGAAAACTTCCTCCATGTAAAGATCTTCCCACATAACCCCGACCCATCCCCCCACTACCAGAAAAAATCCCCCTGAAAACGTCTTTATACTTCTCAACAACCAATACTATATGTTAACATTGGATTAAGTTCATAACTTTCAGCCCTCCCCCCTGGGACTTTGGGGGATCAAGTCATCCTAAAACACATAGTTAGTAGGGGGGGGGCATAATATCTCCAGGACGAACAACTGGACGAACAAGATCACAGCTCATCAGAGGGCTACAATCCGACACAAACAAGACCACATACTCTTTCTAGACCAATCAGGGAGCTAGAAATACTGGGCTAAGTGACATCACAGCCACGAGGTCATTGAATACGACCGGTACAAGATCACGTGCCTCTTTCTAGACCAATCAGGGAGCTAGAAATACTGGGCTAAGTGACATCAGAGCAGATTTCTGGGAAATTGATTAGCTAGAATTTTAATTAGCTAGAACTTCTTTGTCGTAATCAAAGTACCGTATGTCTGTTTATCACAATTTCTCCATGGGACATGTTTATATTGTTTGCGCTTAGAAACTGAGATAACAGTTCATTTGAAGACATGTGTTTGATTCTTTTGTATCTCAGTCAATAAATTGAATTTTATTATCAGTTGAATCAATATAATACAGAAACTTCAAAGATGTATGGTGTTCTCAATTGTGAAGTCATTGGTTTAAAGAAGTCATCTTGTGGTGTAATTTTTGAGTAGGCATTTTTATTGTTGGCTACAGATCATAGTGAAGTCTCTTGCTATCTCTGGTACATCAGCTATAATATGTGTACTTACAATAGAGACAAGTGGGGTATGACATTACGAATTATAAACAAACTAGGCTTATATGATACAGTGATCCCTCATTCTATGAAGGAGGGAAGGATCTCCTTCATAGAACGAGAGGAACAATGAACAATAGAACAGTGAACAATAGAACGTTCACGGTACGAGAGGAAGTTGGAGAAATATGTAGTTTTTTCGGCGTGACAGCACTATACGTTAAAGGCAATGTACCCGGGGTGTTCCCATTTGAGCGCTTTCCCATTTGAGCGCCACGGAATTTTGTTCCATTTGAGCGCCACGGAATTTTGTTCCCATTTGAGCGCCACGGAGTACCATTTGAGCGCCAAACCCAAAATTGTGATTTTGCGGTGGATGAAGCGTGGTTTGCTGCCACATTGACCTGTACAAATATTTATTGCCACGAAGACAACGAACAAAACTGAGGATTTTATTGGGTCAATGGTTGTGAAATAACTCTGTACTGAGAGTTAAGAAGCTAAACGTTTGTTAAGCTTGTGAAGAATATAAGTGAAGATTTTACGCACGTTCATAGGGTAAGAACTGATTGCCGCTGAAGAAGGCTTGCTCGTCAAGTCGAAATATTCGGCTCTTTTTTAGAGTTATTTCACAACGATCGTTTAGAAATGGAACGAAATCACCCAAAAATCGTGCCAAAAACGGATAATTCAAATTAATATATTGGTAAAAATACAAACAAAAACTGCTAATATCACACATCCGGCGAAATGTTATGTGCGACACCCAAGAGAAGCTCGTCTGCTGTTCGAGTTCCAGCCCTGTACTCCGTCGACAGCTTTTCGTGTCGTTCGTTCAGCCTTGCATACTTCTTGTTCGTCCGATGGATGACATGACCCTGGAGTAGCTGTGTCCTTGCAGAATCGACGACTGCTTGTTCTTCCTTCAGGAAAGAGATAAACTGCCACAAGTTCGGGTGGTAGCGACCGACTCTTCGGTTAAACCGCATGAATAACAGTAAAATTACTAATAAAAGATATTTTATAAAGGATATTTGTGATCCCAATCTATATCATGGGTTTTGTTGTCGTTCTTCTTCTTCCTGGGATATCTTATACATGTATCCCGAGAAGGAATATCTATCCGAACCCATCTGCTAAAAAATCGAACTTCATCCTCAGGATTGTGTATTTTATTCGGAAATATCTCACAATTAAAATCTTCCAAATTGAATAATGGGATATCTGATTTGCATTTGACAATTAAAAGTTTATCAAATTTGACAATTAAAAAGTTTATTGCATTTTGTGGGTAAACGGTTGTGCAATCGCTTACGCAATTAGGTCACCTGACCTAATTATCTCTGGCGCTCAAATGGGACACAACTGAACTAATTAAAATACGGCGCGCAAATAGGAAATTCCCATTTGCGCGCCATGGCGCTCAAATGGGAAAGCGCTCAAATGGGATACACAAATGAATTCGCTAGAAGGTTAATATCTTTTTCGAAACTAAACTGTTAGAAACAAAATTACATTTAGAAAAAATGCGTTCATTTAGTTGTCAGAATAGCTTCCAGTCGGTCGATATCCCCCCCCCTTCTCCCTATTATGCCTGTATGTTGTCCTAGGCTACAGATGAAAGTTCGGCGATTTTGCTGTTTCCAATTATAGTCTTTTCTCAATAGCCTCAAAATGCAAAGTATTACCAATTTGAAGAAAAATAAGAAAACCTTATTAATTATTTTATTGTTAATTCTAATTATATTAATAACTGTCCTCGCAAATGCACCCCAAAACCTTATTAGGGCCAAATATAGTTCTCGAAAACATAAAAGACTTTGAAAAATATGTTGCTTTGATTTAGAAGATGCAGCTAGACGGCATAATAGTAAAATATTGTACTGGCACGTTAACAAATTGAGAGGTAGTAGTCAATCCGGACTTGTCCCAGTTAAAGATAGGAATGGGGTGGCAATTAGCGATAAGACAAAAGCTAAAGCGAGATGGGCCGAACATTTTGAGAATTTGCTTAACCGAGATAATTGAGAAGTGCCTAAGTTTTCAAACACCTTTGGTCCTCAGTTTTATAGATTATGAGCAAGCGTTCGATTCTGTTGATAGAGGAGCTTTAGTAAAGGTTTTATCCTTGTATGGTATACCAGACAAATACATTAAAGTGATTAGTGCTATGTACGAGAATAACACTGCTGCGGTTAAGGTAGGAAATGAGGTTAGCAGCTGGTTTTGTATTAAATCAGGAGTTAAGCAGGGTTGTGTTCTATCCCCCTTTATATGGATTATTTTGATGGACTTTGTTTTAAGGAGCACAGGAAAGGCAATGGGAGACCACGGAATCAAATGGGGAGGAAAAAGTCTCCTGGACTTGGATTATGCTGATGATTTAAGCATCCTAGATGAAAGTGTGAGCAAAATGAATGAAGTTTTAGAGGTCTTGCGAGTTCGGGGTGCTAGTATTGGTTTGAAAATTAATTTTAGGAAGACCAAGTCACTAAGGCTAGGAATAAGTGAAGATGAAAAGGTGATGTTGGGTAATGAAAAGATTGATCAGGTGGGCAGTTTCACTTACCTAGGTAGTATTATTAGTAAAGATGGTGGGAGCAGTGAAGATGTTAAAAATAGAATAGCCAAGGCTCAGGGTGTTTTTTCACAGTTAAAAAAAGTCTGGAAGAATAGGAAGATAAGTCTACAAACCAAGATTAGAATCTTAGAAGCTACAGTGATGACAGTGGTCAAATATGGCTCTGAAGCATGGACGCTCCGAAAAGCGGATGAAGATTTGCTAGATGTTTTCCAGAGAAATTGCTTAAGGATTGTTCTGGGTACCCGGCTGACTGACCGTATTTCAAACAATAGGCTATACGAAAAATGTGGTTCAATACCGCTTTCTAGGTCTATAATGAAAGAAAGGTTGAGGTGGTTAGGGCATGTTGTTCGGATGAGGGCTGACAGATTGCCGAAGATTGTTCTTTTCGGCCAACCATCTAGGGCTAAACGGAAAGCAGGTCGTCCCCGTCTGGGTTAGGAGGACGTCATAAAGAAAGATTTAAAGGAAATGGGAACTTCGTGGGCGGGTGTAAAAAGGTGCTTCGTGGGCGGGTGCTTTGAATAGATTGGGGTGGAGGAGGAGCGTGCGTAGCTGTGTTGGCCTCAGGCGGCTTGGTGCTGCGATGAGTTGTTAGTAGTAGTAGTAGTTGCTTTGATTTATTTTTATGAAAAATATGTTGGTTTGCTTTATTTTTATACTTTATATTGATCTTTTATTTAAAATCATATTTTACTTATAAGTTTTAATATTTTGTATTAATGGCTGGTTCACAATGCCTAATATAACAAATATAAAAATATAATTTCTTAGACGACACTGCTTTTCCATTTACAGAATTTAAGTGAGAATTAAAAAAAAAAAAAAGTTTTTTTTTACTGTTTTATTTAAATTATACCCGTTTTCTCTGTCTAAAATTTTGTATATATATATATATATATATATATATATATATATATATATATATATATATATATATATATATATATATATATATATATATATATATATATATATATATATATATATATATATATATATATATATATATATATATATATATATATATATATATATATATATATACATAAAATTACAAGATTTTATTCATTCTTTAATTGTCAATACTAAATATAGTAATCGCTACCCTTGTAAATGCACCCCAGTCCCCTGGGGCCAGATACAGCTTCAGACCTTGGGGCGGCAACCCACGGCCCGCGGGCCACATAACCTATGCTCTAGACCATGGGTCTACAAACTTTTGTTGTAAATGGGCCAAAAGTTTACGTTGGGATATTACGCGGGCCGCACTTAGGTCACAGGTCATTACACATAAGTCTAGTATTGTAGGTAAACTATAATAAGTAGAGCACATCTACAATATTTATATACAAATGTTTTTGGATTAAAAATAAAAGGCTTAATGTATATTTTTACTACATTTATTGTAGTTAATACAATCAATGAGATTTTCGTTGTTGCATTTGACTTGCAAGTTTTTTTTTACATTAGCTTGTATTTTTGTAGTAGAGACGTGAAATATTTCGTCTATATGTATGTTAGATAACCGAGAACAGTATTTGCTTTTTTGATAATTTAGAATTGAAAAAAGTTTGCTCACAAATATTTGTACTACCAAACATAGTAATTAATTGCCCAGCAAACCTTTTTAATTCCCGGTAGTTTTCAGAAGGCAAACTTCCATAGGAATCCACCAAGTTTGTTTTTCCGGTATTTTATGTGTGGTATCACTTTGCAAATCTATCGCCTTGATTCGCAAATTCACTTGGTACATTACTGATATCCACTACGAAGGGGTTTTCGAAAATATCCACCTTACGTGTATTAATCAAAAAATCATTTTGCACAAAATAAGTTTTTTTTTAAAAAAAGTAAAGAACTCCATTAAACCAAAAATGAAAAAAAATAGAGTCAAATAATCTACCAAGCATACAACTAACACAAATCAGTATCAATAAATAAATGAAACCCAAAACAAACAGAAATTAAAATAAGTCAAACTCAAAACGAGCAGAAATTAATCTGAGTAGGGTTCTAAACCCTATGGTTTCTAAGACCCAGAATGTAATTTGTACTTAACTGAAAAAATTCTTCTAAATGTTTTCACTTTTATAACTTTAAGAAATCAAAATTTAATTAAGATATTAAGGAACAAATATCAGCATATGTATATGAAACTGACAATGCACATTTGAATAGTATGGTTCTAAAACCCTATGCTTTCTAAAAGCCAGAATATAATTTGTACTTAACTGAAAAAATATTTCTTTTAAATGTTTTCACTTTTGTAACTTTAGGAAATCGAAAATTATTTAAGATTTTAAGGAATAAATATCAGCATATGTATATTAAACTGACAATGCACATTTTTTTTTGTAAATTCATTTGATTTTTTTTTTTAGTAAAATACAAATCATTGTAATCACTGTCGATTGTATGGAAAATAGTAAAGATTTCATATCATCCTCTCGATTTTTTAGCCTGTCCATGAAATCAGAAGCATTTTGATTTATCGTACTTTGCGCAGCATAAGACCAATACTATTGCAAAAATATGAAAGCTCTTGAACTTCTAAGTTGTGGAATAAGTATTAGATATCTGACAAAACTGCGGATGTCGACTAAGAAGACGACATTTTATGCATTCTGAATTCCTAATATAGAACTTACGTGTCATATCTGTCATGTAGTTTTTACCATTAGGGAAAAGGTTAGGAAAAGCCGTTACATCAACTCCCTCTTGAAATAGATCCTCGCCTAGACCAATAAATTTTTTTCATCTGAAGTTGCAATTTACCTTCATGTTTTTTTTGGAAATCCTAGATAAAATCTTTGGGCACTGATGCATCTAATGGCTGTATTGAGAAATGTTCTATCAAATTAGATCTCGCATCGTTTGTTAATTTTTCCAAAATGGCACCATCTGGTAAATTATGTTGGTTTTCTGAACCGTTTTCTTTTTCCAACAGACGCTGTGTAAGTATTTTCTCTAATTCTTCTAATGTAAACGGTTGTCAGGTTATATAAATAACGTTATAAATAACAGTTATATAAGAACGTTGTCTTATATAAATAATTATTTTTTTTTAGCCAAAGAAGTGCTTAGTGTATCTTTCTCAGATCAATCAAAGTGAACCAACCATTTTTTTATATGTAGGTTATCCGTTGACAAGTATCGCAAAGCTCTCAATGTTTAGTGCATTTTCTGGAAGTATCTCAGCATTTGCTTGGACATCTACCGGCAAATAAACAATTCTTCCTTTAAGGGCTGTCCCAGTCTCAATAGTGTTACACAAGGCATGACACATCGAATTAGTGCCATTTCAAACTTGTTTAGTGTTGATATGCCACAAAAGTTGGAAAGTTGTCTTTATTATACTTGCCAAAATTATGTGAACTATTTTTCATCAAAATTGCATTTTTTGCAATAACATAAATAAAAGAGAATTCTGACCGTCTTAGTTCAATTGAACACATTCGAACGCAGTCACTGGGTGGTAAATATTAATTAAAATGAAAGAAAAAACCTTAGTGAGATGGATGTGCCTGTTTTTTATTCCATTGCTGGACATAAGACCTCTTCAGCATTTTTTAGCGATGAACAATATTGGGGTTTGACATGTGTTAAAGCTCAGAAAGTAACTTATAAATATGTGGTGCTGAATAACAGAAGAACCTATAATGCCATATCTACGATTGTGGGGAATTCAGTTCTATTTCTAATCCAGAATTTAGTCAAGGTCTTTTTTTGAAATTGTAGTTTTAAGCTTGAATCACTCGAAAGCTCAGCAAATTCCTCTTGAGCTTTAAGTGGCATGTGATCAACCTCAGTTAAATGAATACAAATTGGATTTTGAATCCCAGCTACCTTTTTAAAATAAATATTTAATATAAAATATGTACGAAACTAGGTTTTTAGCGATTTTAAGTGATCTATAATAATTTTTGCGATAAATTTTTTACAATGATTTCTCTCGATTATAAAATTGTCGACACTGGAAAATATTTCGAACTATTTTTTTCTATCCTTTCTTTCCAAATTTCAATCTTTTTAATAAAATTTTCAATTTTATCATTAGAATTAAATATATCGCAATTTTTGAGTTGAGATCGTTTAATTTCGCAAAGATATCCGACAAATAACACAGCTTGGATAGCTATAAGTCGTTTGAAGAAAAGCGGCAACTTCAAATTTTCGTTAGGTTAAGAATATTTCAATTCCGTCTTTTAATAATAACAACCTTCTTAAACTTTGACCTCTTGATAACCATCTCATTTCTGCAATAATATCTGTAATAATAAAGTTGTGTAGACGGAATCTAGAGCCTTACAAAGATTTGAAAATAAGTGACTGTTAAAAGGATGGCTCCTAATAAAATTTTTAATTTTAACAGCATTCTGAAGCACATCGTTCAATTAAGGTGCTAATTTTTTTGCTGCAAGGGCCTCTCGGTGAATACGGCAGTGAATAAAGTTATATGGTCATAATGAGTAGCTTGAAAAAAATAATTTAAAACCAGGGTTTTTTCCGTCATTGCTCTTTGCGCCATCTATGCATATTCCACAGCATTTTCCATTCTAGACCTTCAATCTTTAAATTAACTTTACAATATATGGCTTTTCCTGAAGTGTGTTATAAATATTTGACTTTAAAATCTCTTGGGACCCCATGATTTGCTAGGCAATCCCATTTGGGGTCGTGAACCATATTTTAAGAAGGCCTGCCCTAGACAATATAAAAGATATCGAAAAACTTGTTGGTTTGTACTAGTTTTAAACTTTATTTTAATCTTCAATTTTTATTTAAAATTTTATTTTTATTTAACAGTTTTAATAACTGCTTTTCCATTTATATGTTTTTAAGAGAGAATTTTTAAAGATAATTTAAGAGTTGTTTTTTTTTGTTTGTTCTTTTTTTGTTCCACTGTTTTATTTAAGTCATACCCTTTTTTCCGTCTTAAATACTGTATATATATATATATATATACATATATATATATATATATATATTACCATTTCAGTGTACAGAGCACTTAGACTATCTATCTTGGCTTTTTCTCCAATTACTATTGGCTCTTAACTCTTTCATCATAGTCCACCAACTTGATTGCAATTCAAAGTGTCCGATAGTGAGCTCTATTGGACAACCTTTGTCCACTGGGACTCACAAGAGAAATACATTGAGTATTAGATTTCATATTTTGTGCTGTTTAGTTTATGTTAATTAATGACTTGGCTTTATAACGTCTAACAAGACTTAATTTCTTTAGGCAAAAATAAATTAAGATGGTTACGATGGTTAGATCTGCGGTCGATCGGGGTAGATATCTTATACGTGTAGCTGTTTGCAGAAGAAGGAGTGTATTAGCTTTCGGACGAGAACATAGAATATTTCACCGAATTTTGTGTAGGATCTTTGCCAACAGCACCTTTCGGACACACTCTGTATTGTACTAAACCTCCAGCTCAATCAGAAAAAAAAGCAACCTGAAAATTTTTGAGTAAAAAAAATATATCTGATTGAACACTATAAAGCTATTTATCAATCATCATGATTATGCAACTGACGCTAACAGTTGGTAGTACGAGACACTAAGAGTACGAAACTAGATTGCATCATTAATCGACTGAGGCATCGATTGAACCCCTCATGACCGATGATGACCATGAGCAGTGACGCGAACTTTACCTCTTTTAATCGTAACCATCTTACTTGATTTTACTTTTGACAAGAACTAGACGTTTCTCCACCTCACCCACTATCAACAATTGCACCATCAGAACCTTTCCTTGGGGCAAGATCCTGAGCAGCAGCTTCGAGATGGTAGAGCCAGTCACTGTCCCAAACCCAATCAAAGAAGAGAAACCCTTCAGGTACCCTGAGCCATTCTTTAACGTCAATCTCCAATTTTTCCAGCCTCTAGAAAGGCGCTTCCTGTTGTCAAGCGGTAATTCTTTGGTAAAAAAAAAATAAATAAAAAAATAGAGATGTCAACACGGCGTAAATCGCGACCGAGATATGTGGGCCATTACCTCTTCCCATTTTTGAGGCTGGGTGCTGCTTACAGCACTCTCAAATCTTATAATTTGATTCACGTTCATGACATTGGATATGTAGAATTTGGTGTAGGCAGTCTTGGTCAAAGATATCCGATTTGTTGCTTATTGAGCTTTGACTACCCATGTTTTACAGACTACAGGAGATATTTTATACTCTGAATCACTTCATATAGCCTACTCGGATTTTATACTCTGAATCGCCTCATATGGTCAGAATGTATACTCTGAATCACCTCATATACTCGGATTTTATACTCTGAATCACCTCATATATTCAGATTTTAGTCGATGGACTTACGCATCGACGCTTCCATAATAACTTCCTGAACTGAAAAACCTAGATCTAGCGAAAGATGAATCAATAATTCGGTTTCTTGATCAGACCCTCCGTCTAAATCCACAAGTTATCTGAGGTGCACAGACTCTACGATATGTTCGATACTGCAGCCCTTAAGGGGTATCGAAGAAATACTGAGGAAGTTGTACAAGATCACACTGGTCCTTATCGGATCAATATTTTAGCCAGCCAGGACGATCGAAGAAATACTGAGGAAGTTGGATCACATTGGTCCTTAACGGATTAATATTTTAGCCAACCAGAACGATGGAAGAAATACTAAGGAATTTCGAAAAGGTCTTATTAGTCCTTATCGGACTAATATTTTAGCCAACCAGGACGACATAGTATGCCCGCAACTTTGTCCATTATCTTTTGAGCTACATCCAAATCAGCCTCTGTAAGGGCTATATTATCAGCATAGTCGGTAATCACCAGATATTTCCCAGTTGTAACTCCTTCAAGGCTGTTAGCTACTTTCTCCACTATTCAATCAATTACGCAACTGAAAAGGATAGGGAAAAGGATGGTGTCTTGCTTGGCACCCCAACTCCACAGTGAAGTTTTCAGGAAGAAGCCCGTACCCTCATTTGCGTAAACTCATAAAATGCTTTTAAAAGCTTCCAAAGCTTGAGGATTCCATCCTCTTCAAGGATGCACCAGAGGGCTTCTAGCTCGATTGAATCGAATACAGTTATTAGGTCTGCTTAAGCTATCTTAAGACTGCTTGTTGATTCCTTAAGACAACTACGGAAAGCTACAGCTTCTTGAGCTGTTTGAACAGAAAGCTACAGCTTCTTGAGCTGTTTGAAGAGAAAGCTACAGATTCTTAAGCTGTTTGGTGACCTGTTTGGAGAGAAAGCTACAGCTTCTTGAGCTGTTTGGCGCTACATGTTTTTAAATTATCTTTATCTGTTTTCATGTTTAGCTTTTTACTTATTTATTATTTTTTTAATTGGGCAGGTGCCACTACTCAAAACTCCATAACCACGAATGGAGGTCATTTCTCAAAAGATTAAGCTCTCGATTTTTCCTGATAATTTGATAATTAAATAGTTGTGTAATTTTCTACTTAAACAATTCCAATAATCAGATTTCATTTCACTGTCCTTGGCACTTTAAGGCTAAAGTTTAATTACTGCTTTACTAAAAACGAGATTTTTGAAAATTAAAATACCAACAGACACACAGGTTTAATTGAAATACTTAACAGCATCATTGATTTGCCTTTTTTTTTTTTACAACAAACAAACAATTTTAAAAATATAAACGAAGAAATTAACTATCACTTTATAAATCAATGAAAGCTAGGATAGATGGCGTACCACACCGGTCTGTTCAACCTTTAAGCAGAATCAGCTTCTTCTGCTTTTTAGTCTCTGATTGGATAAGAAATTATGGTGCTGACTTTTAGACAGCAATTCGCGAACCTCATTATCATCTATGTATTGGTCTTTAAACAACAGAAAACCCTGCAATAATTTAAATTAAATTAACTAATCAAATGAATTAAATAGTTACAATAAATAAAATATGCATTAAATATTAAAAAAAACACTAAACAAATTAAACTGGTTAATCTAAATAATAAACCTAGCAATAAACTAAAAATATAGAAATTAACTTAATTTTATCATTTTAACGACGATTATTTTCGTAATGTTCCGTAGTAATAAGTTAAGCATCAAATATTAATAATAAACAAAATATTGAATAAATTAAACTGATTAATTTAAAAAACGTAATAAGAAACATAGAAATAATTTCTACATAATATAGAAATTAACTTAATTTTATCATCTTTAATGACCATTGTTTTCGTAATGTTTTGTTCCTTTTAAATCGATTCCTTCCACGTGTGAAGGAAAATCCACTGATTAAACAAAACTTCACTTTATGCAATTTTCAGCTTTCAATACAGTGTTACCCCCCCCTCCCATAAGAGAAATGCTTTTGTAAAATACCTTCCGAAAAAAAATCCTGGATACGGCCCTGTCAGTCATTTCAACATTGCGTAAAAAGTTGTTAGTAGGGCCTGAGGCGTACTTTCTGATCCAAGTACATCTGGACACTGACAATGTACGCTGTTGATAAAAACTGCCACTACGCAATCCACAGAAACACAGTAGTCAAGTTACCTACAAGATTTGACACCCTGTCCTGAGTACTTCAGCTTCATAAGACGCTGCACCTCCATTTTCAATGGTCTCCTAGGATATCCGATCTCTGAAAACCAACCAGTTGATTCCTTAAAAGTGAATTCACTAGACACAATTCTAGGAAAAAGACCTAGGCAAATGGTTGCCTAGTGGTGGATTAGCCCTTCTATTTTCAGCAGCCTGGCGCCATGGACTTTTTTATAATAAAAAAAATAGATAAAAATGTACGCTGTTGACAAAAAGCGTACACTAATAAGGGGAAGGTAAAATGAAGATAATCCGCGAATCATTAAAACATTTGCTAGATTTTGAACATGAAAGGGAAAAAAATTACTGAGAGGGGGTTACATGGGAATAAAAATGAATTAAAAAAACCTTTGAAAAACTACCAGTAAATAATTTTCTTTTTATTTTAATTTTACGAGTTTGTCCTATTTATTTAATGAGCCAGCCAAACCCTATAGGAGGGAGCAAACATCAGAATACATTTCAAGCTGGTGCAGACGTTGTTACTAAGCTCTGACGTATTCAAGAACAGAAAATACTGAGAAACACGGTACATTGGAATCCCCTACTCAGCTTCATAACACGCTGCATCTCCGTTTGGAGTGACTTCCCAAGAGTTGTTATCCCTGAAAATACATCTGTTGACTCCTTTTAAAGAAAACCAAACTGACACAATTCTCGAAAGAAATCCTAGGCAATGGTTGACTAGCGGCCTATTCGACTCAGAGTTTTAGTGGCCAGGTGCCATGAATATTCTTCATAAAAAAGTAGGCGAGAATTTAGACCCTGATCTTGTTTATCGTAAAGGGGAGGGTGGTATGAAATGAGGCCACAAAGTATTGTTCACTTAATGGAGACAACTTACGAAAGAATACCAATAAATGTTTGCTTTTGAATTTGTTTTGTATTTATTGTATTTCGTGAATCTATCATATTTATTTCATAACCCTGCCCTACACAATAGTAGAGTGTAAATGATATCAGTCATTTCAAACTGGTGAAAGTCTAACTTTTAGCTGCATCCTAAGTTATGAAGTTTAGTTTCAGTCTGAGTAGACAACAATTCCCCCTGTTAGGTCTTTTGAGGAGGGGGTGAGAGGAGGAATAAACAAAGGCGACTTTGGACCTTATCTAGCACCAATCAAGAAATGACGATCAAATTTGCCAATATAAAAAAAACCTTACGACTTATTTAGACCTTTTTTGAAGAAACCCTAATAACCATGAGACAGAGAGAAGGAGGAGCTACTGGAGTTAGTTACTATACCCCACTAAAAAGTCAGATGGATATGAGTCTTTCAGGCTTCAGTGTTATCTGATTCCCTTTAAGACAATTGTAGGGGAGGGGAGATATTCACTTACTGCATCATAGGAAGTTGACTCAGTAACCCTTCTATTTCATTAAATATTAATTTTGATATAATCACTACAACCTCTTTTTGCCACCACCTCAGTTTTAGGAAGTACAACCTCTTTTTGCCACCACCTCAGTTTTAGGAAGTACAACCTCTTTTTGCCAGCAGCTCGGTTTAAGAAAGCACTTCAGCATTCAACTGTAAAATAGTCTCGTCAGATCTGAACCATTAAAGTTATGAGTTTCCACAAAGCCACCACAAAGTCTATTTCTAGTAGTATTTTTTCTATAATTTTTACTTTTTTTTGTAGATTTCTTTTAATTTCCAAAAAACTGAAAACTAATCCCATTTGTAGAATCATTGCTTTGTAATTGAACTAATTTTTAGTTTATTTTCAAAAAGAATTTGACTCACCTAACTCCCAAGGGCATAGGTACAGTATTTTATTGGGGGGGGGGGGCAGGAGGGCAAGAAAGGGTGCTATTCAAGCGGTAGTGAAGAAAAGTAACTATTTAGCAAACACGCTATTTGATAAATTTAAAAACATTACGCAATACATTATAAACAATAAACATACATTAAACAATCACAAATATAAATGCTGGTGCTTGGATTTTACTATGGTTGTCAGCAATTAGCTGCTGCAGACGACAGTAGTATAGTATAAACAAGTTTTCGGGTGGGCGAAGGTGAATCTCGTGCACACTCGGCTTTTTCAACCAGATTCACCACTAATGCTACAGTACATATCCCCCTCCGATTCCCCCGACCCCCACACCCAGCGCAGGATGCTCAATCTCATAATTGAACCAGGCTCTATTCTAATAGCCCTGGGTATCATAAAATCCATATGCTTGTAATTTTGAATGGATTTTTACTCTGTAAGATTTAATTTGTTACACTAAACTTATAATATACATGATTCATTGAAATATTATTTAGGATTATTTATTAAATTGATTTGTTTGTGGGTTCGCCGATTTAGATTAATAAATAGCATTGGCCTCAGCGGACAACATAAAGCTGAAACAAAAATCATAGGCAGCGCAATAGCACTGTCTAAGTAAAGATACAGAATAAGTCAAAATATTACCACAGATTGTGTGACATCTGTGGTAATACTGTCACAGATGTGCGACCGTATTTCAAACTTGAAAGTATTCAAAAAACAGAGTTAGAATTATTAACTTATCTGTTGGGCATTGTTTGACAAAGAATATTCAGAAAATCTGAGCAATTCTTGGCATCCTTGCGGCAGAAACCTTAAATTAATTAAAAATTGCTAGGGATGCCAATTGGAAGGGAAAATGAACTCCTACAGCTTGAAAATTACATTCCCCTTTGTATCTTTGTATAAAAGAACAAATTCTAAAAATATTACACAAGTTTTTCTTGCCTAAATCAGGGTAAGGAGGGGGGGGGGGTATACACTTCCAGAGGGGCGTTAAACGGGGTATACATTTCCGGAGGGGCGTTAAACTGACTATCGTTTTTATGTCCATAATTCCCTTCAAAAGCAAAACTCGGTCTCTTAATGCAGCATGATAAAACTGATAACAATAGAAAAAGAGAATGGGTTGGTACCACTTATACATGTGTAAAACCATAATAAATTATAGTTTTTTTTCCATATTATTGGGGGAGGGGCAACTATCCCCCTTGCAAACCCTCAGCAGCTCCACTGCATAAACCCATTTCTAAATGGTGCTTTTTTACTTTTTATTTCTTCCGTGAGCTATGCAGTCATATCCCACATTTTCGTCCAGCCAATTCAAGATACCAAGCCAAAATGTTTGCCATCCCATCTTCTAAGCCTGGCAAGCCAAGTAGCAACAAACTTTTGCTGGAGGACGTGGCCGTGGCCTATAAGAGTTATCCAGCTCCACTTTTGATTCAAGAATGAACTTGCCAAGTACCTTTTCAGACTGAAACCAAAAGGAAGCATGGGATCTGAAATAAAATATTCAATTTATTTCAGAGCCACATTATTTTATATTCATTTTGCAATATCCAGATTAAATTATTGTGTTTCATGAATCTTTGTTTCATGAACAAAATTATTTTGTTTCATGAGTCCCTTTTAAATTTTATACAATTCAAATTAGTGATCATGAAATACTCTAAAGTAAGACGATGAAACTCATTCAATTTATGAAAACAAAACAAAAACAATAAAATGATGAATAAAAATAATTAGATACAAATTTATCCATCCCAATCAGTTTTATCCAAGTTATGTGTAACAGATAGGTGCGTTATTATGTGAATTTTATTTCACGAAATGGGCATATCACTACACCAGTGGCAGTTCTGTCCTCTCTTGCGCCAGGGGCAAAATCTTGATTAGAACTCCCTCTCCTATATCCTACAAATTTTCAGGCCAGATTTTAATAAAATTTTCATTTATTAACAAAATAATTTTTAATTTATTAATTAGTTAATAATTTATTTGAATTATTTTATAATTATTATCAATTATTTAATTGCTATTATTTAATTATTTTTTTATTTATTTTAATTTTATCAATTGGTTTGCAATTTATTAATTAATTATTTTCAATTATCATCTGCAACCTCTACTTTATCTCAATAAAAATGTAATTTCAAAATTACAAAATGATTATCACGATTAGATCATTTATTTAAAATTTTGCATCCCCTAAAATTTCTGCACCCAGAACAAGTGTCCCCTCTGTCCCACCCCTAAAATCACCTCTGCACTATAATTGGCCCCCTACACCAGAGGTAAAGCTGGAGGGACACAATCCATGCTGCCCAACCTGCTGGGGCACCAAATTATACAAATCATTTAAGTAGATGCATTAACACCCAAATTTTACCGTTGAATAACGGCCAAAATTTGTAAAGGTCAATATAATTTAAAAGATGGATATATCACACCTTTTTAAATTGTTGTTGGTTTGTATTTTGAGAAATTTGGCGTTTGATTTGGCTCTTCCTATTAGTTTTCTATTTTAGAGAAATTCACTATTGTTACTATAAAACTAATCCTGTCAAAAGTAGTCTATTTTAAACCTGTTTTTGTCTATTTTCTTATATAGGGTAAAATCGGTGTTTTAGAGTTGCCCTGTAGCTACAAGACCAGTTGAGCATTTTTTTAAGTCAATCATTTTCTCAGCTTTTAAGGAAAATTTTAATGATCAATGTAAATTTATCCATATATATATATTTCCATATATTATATATTATATATTATCCATATATAAATTTATCCATATATGATCAATGTAAATTTATCCATATATATATTTTCCATATATTATATATTATCCATATATAAATTTATCCATATATGATCAATGTAAATTTAAAGATGGACATGTTACACATAAACAACAAGTATAACAATAGGGAAAGTTTTTATACAAGACACTGGAATGCAACTTTAAATGAATATTTCGACCCTATATCCAAGGGCTGAGGTTTAAACGAACATAAAAGAACTCACATTAAAATACAATCTTTAAAACTAAAATATTTTCAAAACAGTCCTAGCATCATTACTTCAGGGAAGTTCAACCAGGACTGGTACATCAAGGAAGTGAAAAAAAAGACAATTCATTCAAATGGTATAAAAACATTTACAAACAAGCTCTTACAGCTAATCTTGCCCTTTTGGCAGCCAGCCTAGAAGGTCTATTCGTAACAGGTAGAGTAGTATTGTTTACTGTTTTTTTTAATATAATTAGTTAAATCATATTTAACTAAATTTCTATTTAAGGCATCAAGTGAATATTCCCTTTTTAAAGAAATATTACTATTTATTTGTCAAAATCAGAGTCATACAATTATCAATATGTGTGATTAAGGGCCAAAGTGGGATCCTTTGGGCTCTACCCTGTCCAATCTCCTCCCCCGACCGCAACTCCACGCATATAAACATGTTTCGTCTCTTTTGACTCATGATCAATCACGCGCTCTGTAAAAGGCCAAAGAGCAAAAAGAGGTAAGGTAAAAAGTTGGCATAACAAAACAAATTCCCGTCTATGGAAATAATTATCACTATTGCTAATTATCTACAAATATAATACATAACTATATAATATATAGTTATCGCCGAAATACGAATTATCACTAAAAGAAATTTGAATAATTCAGAGTAGAAGAGTCTATCTGAATTATTTGAATTTCTCTATCTGAATTATTTTCTAATTCATCATTTAAATTATTTAATTATTGTTAATTATTTGATTACTGTGATTTAATTAGTTTTTAATTTATTTTATTTTTATTACTTTTTTTTGTTATTAATTAATTAATCATTTTCATTTATTCAGTATATTATTAATTACTATAGAAGAACTCAGATTGAAAAATAAGGACAATAATGGCAAAGCAAACTCTTATTTCAATAAAAAATTATTCTCAGCACAGACATTAAACTTAGAAAATCACAAAAAATAAACAATAACTAAAATTAATCTTCAAACAACCAGATGCTTTGAAATATTTTGAATGACCCAGATCTCATTTTTCGCCAAAGCTTTCATCAAAACAGCCTAGTCTTAGCTGAGTAGTTAGCGCGTTAGACTTGAAAACCTTTGGCCATGATGACAGGATTTGAGCCCTGATGTTGCTGCCTTAGAATGGGTGTCACTGGCGTGAATCTGTAAGCTCAGCCAGAGGCGACCCAGCTCTAAATACGTACAAGGAGAAATGCAGGGAAGGTAAACAAGAACGGTGTGCGAAAGCTCAGGATGACTGGCCCTCAACCACCCATTGCACTTCCTGGATGAACGGCCCTGAAATGGAGATCAGCACCCCGGTAGGGACTATAAAGTCCAATGTCGTATTTTTTACCTTTCAACAAAAAGATATTAAATTCACTTTATTTTGAGAATTGTGAATAAGCATGTGAAATAATATCCTGAGACTAAGTTTGCTATGCCAAAACTCCGCCTGCCAAAGTGCCTTGGGTATCAGGTAGCCAGTCCCATGCCTGGAAAAGGAGGAGGGTTTGGCTGTGGGCCTGCAACTCACACCCAGGACCTTGAGGACATTCATTGGGGGCAATTGAAATACCAACTGAAACATCAAGATTGAGCCTCGGATTGAACCCCTTAATGATGACAGCACCAGCGCGCCCAAGGACGGGGTTTATAAAAGCGAATAATAACTTGAAATTTGGTTTTTGGAATGTACGAACGATGTCTCAACCATCCAAAAGAGAGCATGTACAAAAAGTGGTGACAGAATACCACCTAGACAAATTACCATTGTCAGAAGTGCGGTGGACTGGCTCAGGAATAAAAAAAGCTTGATGCTGACCATACCATCACATATAGCGGGTCATCAGACAAACTTGAGGCTGAAGCTGCCGTGATGATGCCAAACCAGACGCACAAGTCACTCCAAAAATAAAGTCCCATATCACTGAGAATATTAACTGCAAGGTTTTTGGGAACACATGCTAAACTGTCAGTCGTTGTATGCTACGCCCCTACAGATGAAGTCACTGGTGAAAAAAAGACAAGTTATATAGATCACTTGAAGCCGCAGCCAAGGATATATCAAGACATGACGTTGTTTGCTTTCTTGGAGACTTTAACTCTAAATTAGGAAAAGACCAATCCTTCAACCCACAAGTTCTTGGCCAACAAGGTCTGGTTCAAAAAAATGAAAATGGGGATCTTCTAATTAATTTTACCCAAATAAATGACCTTGTAGTTGGTGGTTCTCGGTTTCCTCACAGAGACACACACAAGTACTCTTGGACATCGCCAGATGGAATGACCAAAAATCAGTTTGATCACGGCCTTATAAGCAGAAAATGGCGATCAAGTCTACAAGATGTTCGGGCCTATAGAGGATCTGACGGATCAGATCATAACCTTATGATAGCCAAGCTCTGTCAAAAATTAAAGAAGATATACAACAAAAGGACAGTCCGAAAACCTATTTTTGACTCAGAGAAACCAAAGGACAAGACATTAAAACAGGCTTTTACAATGGAGCTATACAATAGATTTGAAGCTCTATCCATACCAGAGGAAGCTGAATACAAAATAGTATGGGAAGCCACGAAGGAGTGCTACCACGAAATAGCTAAATCAACCCTGGGCTTCCGTAGGAAACCTAAAGACCAATAACCGTCCAAGCAAACTTGGCAACTAATGGAAGAAAGAAAAAAGATGAAAATTTCTGTCCTCCAGCAACAAGTTCCTCACCGTCTTGTTTTCAATAAGGAACAGTACTGAGCTGTTGAATGAGCTGTCACGAAAAGTGCCCGTACAGATAAGCGAAACCTTCTAGAGGATACAACAATATAGGCTGATGACGCAGCAAAAAGAGGAGACCGGAAAACTGTTTATAGAACCACCACTGCTTTCACAGGGAAACGTCCGACAAATAGAGACGGCCCATGTCAGAGATCAGTCGGGGGTGTTGGTGGCAGAACAGAGTGAAGTCAATTAACTATGGGCTAATCATTTCGAAAGTTTACTAAATAGACCCGCCCCAAAAGAACCATCTGGCATTCCAGAGGGTCCCATCTTCTCCCTAAATATCAGCACGGGTCCACCTTGTTCCAGTGAGATACAAGAAGCAGCAAAGAAAATGAAAAATGGAAAATATCCGGAACTGGACCGCATATCTGCAGAGATGATATAGGCATCAATATTCTCATGTATCTCCCTTTGATCTTTACTCTTCACTCGGATTGGACAACGGCCAAAGTACCATCAGACTGGAAGCACAGCACACTCATCAGGATATTAAAATAAGGAGACACTATTAAACCGGGCAATTGGTGGGGTATAAGTTTAATTTCAATACCTTGGAAGATCCTCTTACATATTATCCGACAGAGGATACGAACACAACTTGATCATCATCTCCGAGACAAACAGTATGGATTCAGGCCAAATGACTCATGTGCGGGCCTTGTATTCACGCTTAGACTTCTTACCGAAGAAAGCAGGGAGATGCGTGCGAAGATTTATATGATCTTTGTGGATTTCGAGAAAGCCTTCGACACCGTAGATCGTGAAAGGCTATGGAAGATTGTCATCCGCTATGGGGTACCTGAAAAAATATTGACGATTATTACCGCCATACATGAGGATAGTGAATGTTGCGTCAAGACACCAGAGGGCCAAACTCGTTTTTTCCGGATTTTGTCAGAAGTAAAACAGGGGTGTGTTCTATCACCATTACTTTTTGTAATAATGGTTGATTACATCCTACGGAACACAGGGACAGAAGGCATCAGATTGAGCCCCGAAGTCCATGTCAATGATATTGACTTCGCAGACGACTTAACAGTGCTTGAGTCAAGCAAAAAGCAGCTTCAAGAATTACTTGACGAAGTCACGGTAAAGGCAAACCATTTTGGCCTACGTGTGAATGCTGAGAAAACCAAATGCATGGTGACTAGTGACTCTCCTCTGTCCATTAAATGTGGCGACCAAAATATTGAGCAAGTTGTCCAGTTCAAATATCTGGGAAATATCATTGAGAGCACCGGCTCGATAGTGAAAGAAACACTCACCAGAATAGGACAGGCAAATGGTGCTTTAAACAAATTACGTCAAGTATGGAGATCTCAGAGATTTTCTCTGCGCCTAAAGCTACACCTTTTAAACAGCAATGTTATGCCAATGCTACTATACGCAGTAGAAACATGGCACCTGAATAAAGAACAAGAGAGAGAAGTCCTGGCTTTTGAAAACTCGTATCTTCGTAGAATATTATACATCCATTTGTCACATAAGGTGCCAAACCAGTTAATCGTGAAATGACGCGCCCGCCTCCAATGGCCGAAGTTATTAGAGTCAAAAGGACGATACATTCGGCGCGCTTTTGGTACATCAATGACCATAGAGTTTGTAAAGCTAAATTACACTGGCAACCGTCAAAAATTCATAGTAAGGAACGATACGGACAGACATTGCATTAGACCTGTCAAAAAGATCTACGAGTCATGCACACCTCCGTTTAACCGATATCGGAGGATATCATTGCAGCGGCAAATACGAGTGAAGATTGGCGGCTCCTCTTTGATAGCCTGGGTGCCTCAGGAGGCTCAGGCTGATCTAAGGTATCTACGGATAAGTTAAGTTTGCTATGTGCAAATGAATCTTAGTGTTTATTATTAAAAAAAACAAGTTTTTTCAACTGAAAGTAAGGAGCAACATAAAAATTTAAAACTGACAGAAATTATTACGTATATGAAGGGGTCAAAAAAGCGTCCTATGTTATAGTTAAACGGCCCTTGTGTTTCAGGAGTCATTCATAAAGAATTGGGAAAAAATTCGAACTTTAGTGTAAAGAGAGGTGTTGATGAGGGGGGAACCCCCTTCATATACATAATAATTTCTGTTCGTTTTAAGTTTTAATATTTTTCCTTACTTTCAGTTGAAAAAACTTGTTTTTTTAATTTAATTTCTGATCGTTTTTTAAATAATGCCAGGAAATCTGGCCCCACCTCACGGAGAAACCCCCTTCCCACAGAAACATCTTCTAGACAATTTTATCCCGGTGAAAATTTACCCTAGACAATTACTCTTAACCACTCCGCGCGTAAAATTGAGACAGAAAAGAGAAAGCAAGACATATAAAAAAACTGTTGAAGAATTCTAGCAAATTCCCCCAGTGTATAATTTCCCCTGACAAGCTCACTCTTTGGATGGAAAATCCCCCCGTGGAAAATTCGCAGCAGAAAATTTGCCACCTCCCCCCGCCCACCCAAAAAAAAATTATGGATACATCCCAATAACAAATACTGTGCGCAAAAAATGGGCAAATTTATAACTTAAAGACCTTTCCCTTGGGGCTGTGGAGGGTTAAGTTATGCCTAAAGGCAAATTTATTGGGTCTTTCAACTATGATGAAAAAAATGGCTATCTGAAAATTTTGATCAGACGATTTTGGGAAAAAAGGGGCGGGGGAGGGGGCCTAGTTGCCCTCAAATTTTTTGGTCACTTAAAAAGGACACTAGAACTTTTAATTTCTGTTCGAGTGAGCACTCTCTCGATATTCTAGGATCACTTGGTCGATATGATCACCCCTGAAAAAAAAACGCATCTGTGATCTTTCTTCTGGCAAAAAATACAAAATTCCACCTTTTTGCTGATATAAGCTTGAAACCTCTACAACAGGGTTCTCTGATAGGCTGAATTTGATGGTGTGAGTTTTATTAAGGTCACTTGACTTTTAGGGGCTATTTCCTCTTTTTTCGAAAATCAGGAAAGTTTTCTCAGGCTAGTATCATTTGATGGGTAAAACTAAACTGAATGAAATTGGTATATTTGAAATCAGTATAAAAAGGCAATTTTTGATATATCTATTGGTATCAAAGTTCGGTTTTTTAGAGTTTCAATTACTATTGAGCGGGATCGCTCCTTACTTACAGTTCGTTGCCACGAACTGTTTGATATTTTTAAATATTTATTCCATAAAGAGATACAATGGCAAAGCTACAACATGCCATTGGCTGTAAAACCTTGTATTTGTCCAAGAAAACCACAAGCTTTCTATAACAAACCATATAAGTTATATAAAAGACTTAACTAAATAATAATAAACTGATAAAAATAATTCGAAAGTAATAATAAAGCTAAAAAAAGGAGAAAAAACACAAATAGAAAGGCTTCTAGATAAAGAAGGCTAAAAAAAAAAAAAAAAAAAAAAAAAAAAAAAAAAAAAAAAAAAGACTTCGTATTTCGGAGTGAAAACAAAAACAGAATAACATCGAAAAAGGTATACAAACAATGATACACGTAAAACATGAAAAAAAATAAAGCACTGTCATTTTATCAAAATTGTCAAAAAACAGAAATAAATCAATGACAAATTTAAAAAAATGTGGGGAGAAGGGCCATCCCGTACAAGGGATGGGATTTTTAATCATGGATGTTGTTTGTTCTATCTGTTACTGTTTAAGGTTAGCGCTGGATACTAGGTTGTTTTTATTTCACCATTTATGCCAATTATCCATGGTGACTGTTGTAATATTAAGTTATTAACTGAAATAAGTCCTTAAAGTACCAAGAACCATGACAATGAAAACTGATTTTTTGAGTTGGTTACCTAGAAACTTATCGGATCCTATACACTCTGTGAGATTAGAGAAAACCACTTTTTAAATTTCTAATGGAAACAACCTGTTTGAAAACTGTAATTAATCAGCAAAATAAGCTAATTGCACGTGGTGTCAAATAGCTTAAGAAAGCCTTAGCCTTTCCTTTGAAGCATGTAGTTGTATTTGAGACATAACAGATTGCTAATGTTTGAAGTTTAATTACAACACGTGCAGTTAAATTTAACAAGTTATTTTTTCATATTTTTTTGCAGTTCTATGAAGGCAAACATGGTGCATCGGTAAAAATTTCATAATTTTAAAATAAGCAAAAGAAAAATATTAGGAAATTGTAATTTCCAAAATGAATTCCAGATCTGTCGGAAAAGCAAAAACAGATGTTTATTTATTAGTTTCTTGGTACTTAGTCTTTTGTTTTAGCATGACTAACGGACTCCCTCTTTTCTTAAATGGTCCGAACGTATTTGAGAACTGGTCATGGACGTCCTGACCAGGACGAACTTAAAAAGGCTTTGGAGTCAATGTTAGCAGAGAGACTAACCTTTGGCAAAGCTGCTGAAGAATTTGGATTAAGAAAAACAACAGTATTTGATGCTGTAAAGCGTACACAGAAACGTCTTTATGGAATAGAAAGTGAAGGGGTTAAAACAGTCCGTGCACAAGCACCAGCAGTCTCTGAGGCGATTGGGAATCCTCTCCGAACAGTATTTATGAAAAAAAAGAGAAAGAGCTCAGCACCTACCTTCAGAAATGTAGCTTAATGAAGTACGGTCTGACACCAAAGGCTGTTCGAAAGTTGGCTTATGAATGGGCATTGACACTGTCTACTGCAGTCCCCAACATTGGAATAAAGATGAGATGGCTGGCTTAGACTGGTTCAAAAACTCTATGAGGCAAAACTCTAAGCTATGAACACGGACGCCAGAAAACACCAGCCAAACAAGGGCGACTGGATTTAATTCTGCAGTGGTCAAGTAGTTATTTGTGAACTTGAATTCGCTTCATTTTTTTTTATCAATTTGAACCAACTAGAATTTGGAACTGTGATGAAACTGGTCTTTCTACAGTTGTTTAAGCCCCACGTGATGTTGCCAAGAAAGGAACAAAACAGGTTCAACAAACTGTGTCAGCTGAAGGAGGTGAGAATGGCATCTTGCTATGATTCGTAAGTGCAAGTTTACAGATCATTCCTCCAGTGTATGTCTTTCCTCGTGTTAAGGCCCCTGAAAGGATGTTTCGAAGCGCCCCCCCCCCCTGGATGTGTTGGTTTTGCCCATCGAAATGGTTGGATGGCAGCAGACAATTTTTACTTATTTATTCACCATTTTCAGAGGCAAGTCAATACAACTTTAGAAAATCCTGTCCTATTGCTGCTGGACAATCATAAAAGCAATGTTTCAATTAAATCCATCAATTCTTGCAAGGAAAAGGGGATCCACCTTCTCACATTTCCACCCCATTGTTTGCATCACTTCCAACCACAGGACGTGTTAATTTATAGTCCCAAGCTCTCAAAGAGTCTTACGACTGGTTACGAGTGGTTTCAGCAAAATCCTGGTCAAAGAATATCTATGCATGAAGCTGCACAACTGTCGAAAGTACTATTTATTCAAAAGATAAGTCCTCAGAACATAACTGCAGGGTCTGTTAAGACAGGCATATGGTCATTTCATCCAGACTATATTTTCTGAGTCTGATTTCCTTCCAGCATATGTGACTGACAGAGCTGAACCACAAGGGGAACCACAGACTAGAATACCATCATACAAGGAAGTACCTACAATTCAGTCACCTGAAACGGTGAGACCTTACCCAAAATCTACTGTTGTACGTCAGTTGGGGGGTGCTAGAAAACATGGCAGGACCAGAATCTTTACAGATACTCCCGACAAGAATGACCTTATAGCAGAAACCCAAAGGAAAGTTTTGAAGACGCCAAAGCTCCCATCCAATAAAAAGAAAGCAAAGACACCACATAAACAAGAAGAGAGGACTAGTAGCGAGGGGGAAGAGGAGTTTCCATGGGAAGTTGAGGATTCTAATGAGTCATTTAACAATGATAGTGAGCTACAAGATGAACTAATCGAATACAGTTCTAGAGATTTTGTCTCGGTAAAGTTCTCCGTTGGAAAAAAGGGAAAATCTGCTATTATTTATGTAGGAGAAATTGAACAGATTGAAAATGAATGGCCCGTAGTGAATTTTCTGCGCAGAAGTGGTGAAAAATTTATTTTTCCAAAGCAAGTTGATATAGCTGAGGTAGATTTGACTGATATTGAATTCAAAATCCCAGTCCTTAACTTCACAGGCAGGGGCGTCCCCAGCCCTGCCCCCAAATTTTTTGGGATTCATTAATATTTTCGACGGAGGCAAAAATTTGGTAGAAATTTTACAAAATTGGCAGAAATTTAGCAAAATTCTTGATTTCTACAGAAAATCCGGCATAAATCAGGTAACGACTCGGTAAAATTTACGAAGATCGGCCCCCAATAAAATGAGTCTCGGGACGCCTCTGCTGATAGGTGGAATGAAAAGATTAGTGAAAGGCCTGGTATTTGGATGTGATCTTTCCATCTACAATGTCAAGTGAATGAGGCGTTTGTATGCATTGTATTTAGTTGAATTCTGTTTTTTTTATTGTACTTTAAACATTGTTGCTTGAATAAATAGCTTAACTATATTACCTATTCGGATTGGCCCCTACACCTGTCCGCTTTGACCCCATGATGGAGCTATTCCAGATACATCAGAGCCTACTGATATTTGTGAGACACATTTCATCTTGTTTCCAAAAAATGCCATACACTCATGCTAAAATGACAAGTGTTTATTCTACCCTGTGACTAAAAGCCGAGTATACTGGTTCAAAAATGAGGCTTTGGGGGTAGAAATGGCAAAAATCGTTTGGAATATACCTATACGGAGGAACAATCAGCAAATTAATTAGATTTTTCGTTAATTAATTCTGTAATACAAGGTACGATTTTTTTCCAGACCTTGAAGTCAAGAAGCAAATGGGGGACAAGATAGGAACAAGCTGAGAGAC
The DNA here is from genome assembly GCF_049724085.1 of Artemia sp. Qi Xiang Cuo. Classification (NCBI taxonomy): domain Eukaryota; kingdom Metazoa; phylum Arthropoda; class Branchiopoda; order Anostraca; family Artemiidae; genus Artemia; species Artemia sp. Qi Xiang Cuo. The sequence goes on from NC_142811.1 coordinate 7,599,436, forward strand.
AGCCTGGGGTGGGTGAGGTCTGGGTTGGAAGTGTCAACACTCCCAACCAAGGGAGTGTTGCCAAACTGTACAAGGGTTAGATATTTCATTTTTCGAAAAAGAGAGGCACAGCTTAACTCTGCTTAACCTAGCCTTTTTTTTTTAGATGAACGGAGTATAGAACCTTACCTTCTTTGAAGGTAAAGGCTCTTTTTTAGATAGATCTTTTGTTAATTAATTATGTAATATAAGGTACAATTTTTTTTTTCGAAGTCAAGCCGCAAAACAGGCTGAGAGACGTTCCGGGGTGATCGAGGGTTTGGTAATGCATTTTTCGAAAAAGAGAGCCACAGCTTAAGCCTGCTCCAATCAAGGGTATCTAACCCAGCTGTTTTTTAGAAGAACAGAGTATGGAACTTTTCCTCCTTTGAAAACTATTCGCAAGGTTCTTTTTTGGATAGATTCATTTTTATCCAACAATTCCTGTGAAATGGCAGTTCAGTTTCTGTTCTGTCTTTGTAGGGTAGACTTCGAAAGGTTAGCTTTTCGTTTATTTTCTTTGTCTTCTTTTTTGTTTAGCACTGAGGAAGACTTGGCGGAGGTCCTTGTCGAAATATTTGCTTAAATTTTTTCTTCTTCATGGTTCGCCACTGGCTGACAAAATCCTCGTTTGTTCACCCTTTTTGATTTTATTTTTCATTTTGTTAGTTTATTTCCTCTCTGAGTTTCATTTATCATGTATAGCCAGTGTGGTCTAAGAATGTATTTAAACATAGGATAAACATAGGGCTACTCATTAAAACATAGGGTTACTCATTAAATTTAGGGTTAGGCATAGGGCTACTCATTAAAACATAGGGTTACTCATTAAATTTAGGGTTAAACATAGGGCTACTCATTAAAACATAGGGTTACTCATTATATTAGGGTTACTCATTAAATTAGGGTTTCTCATTAAATTTAGGGTGAAACATAGGATAAACATAGGGCTACTCATTAAAACATAGGGTTACTCATTAAATTAGGGTTACTCATTAAATTTAGGGTTAAACATAGGATAAGCATAGGGCTACTTATTAAAACATAGGGTTACTCATTAAATTAGGGTTACTCATTAAATTTAGGGTGAAACATGGGATAAACATAGGGTTACTCATTAAAACATCGGGTTAATCATTAAATTTTGGGTTAAAAATTGGATAAACATAGGGCTACTAATTAAATTTCTAGAGCAGGTTTTAACGACTCTTGGTCATCAAAGAATTTCCATCTGTCAGGAAATTCCATAGCAAGAAGGGAATTTATTAGAGAATTCCCTTAAGGATGGGTATAGTAGCAATAAAACTAGCTATGATTTCAATAAACAATTTGTATGAAGAAGCATGTTAATGTTGTAGCCAGGGGTCTAATGGGTGTAGGAATCCATTCCTAAATGGGTGTAGGAAATATTATCATGTCTGATTATATTTCTTACAATTGGCAAATTCTTATGCTAGTGTCTTGTAAAAATCTTCAGAGATAAGCTAGTCCAATGTTTTATACTGAATTGCTTCCTAAAGTTAGCAAAAATAGCATTCTTTGACATTCCCACAAAAAAAAGAAAAAAAGCCCCCCCCCCAAAAAAAAAAAAATCTGAAAAATTTTCTTTTTTTTATGTTAATTAAATAAAACTAAACAACTTCTGACTTCCAAAATTTCTGTGAATTTACACCACAAACTGAAGACTAGCTTGTAACAATCAGATTTATTTCCTAAAAAAAATATCTAGAAATAAGTTTACTAAGCTGTTACAGTATTTAAAATCCCTACTGCCCAGAGTTTTCTGTTTTATATAAGTTTTATACCATGAGATTTCTTGACCTACCTGTTTTAACAGTTTTCATGAAACCTCGGAATCCTCTGCATACCTCTTGTAAATGTGCTTTGATATCTTTCTCTCACATATGACTGCAATTGACTGCAATTCCTCTATGAGCAAAGATAAATCTTATTTAGCTTTTTCTCTTATCTCTGCTTTTTCTTGCCCTTCTCCTGCTTTTGTTTTTATATAAAACTTGAATAAACCTTGAATAACTATGCCTTTTTTACCTAAAAGAAAAGAATTGAATTCATGTGGATCTATGTACAACAAACTGTCAATAATTCTTTAATTTTACTGTTATTTCCAGATTTTTTTTTATACAATTTCATCTTTTTGTCCTTATCTAAGATTATTTTTGGAACCTTTGGAAGATTCATTAGCAACATTAGCCAGAGATAAATTAGTCAATAAAAATGTCAAATGCTTGGGAATTTTTTTCCGGTCAAGATAGATAAAAAAAAAAATACCGGCTGATGAGGTGACTCAGTCATTTCCAGGACTTTCTATATAATTTTCAAAATTATTTTGTTCCAATTATTTTGGATTGTTCAAACTATCTAAAAATCATTTTGTCCCTGATGAAGTTAGAAGGAACGTTTTTGCACTATACAATCCAGAGGAACTAATAATTTATGCATGGTACAGTAGTGAGATAAATCAAAAGATCCTATGTGCTGCCAGGCTGACAAAATCGTATTTTATGGTATGCAATATTTTTGTGGTAGCATAAGGTATTAAGTTGGAATTTTCAAGCAACATTGAGAGGGGGTGGGAAAATGGACAGACATTGAATTATGACTTGGGGAAAGAGTTGAGATAAATCAAAGGACACCATGTGGATTCTGGCAATCAAATTACAATATCTACAGTTTCTTGGGAACAGAAATGGGCTTTTGAAATCACACTTGAAAGTTCTAGTGACTCAGTATTCAAAGTCATTCTTAGGTTCAAAAAAGTTTGAGGGAAGCCAGTAACCCTCCATGCTCTTTTTGGCTATCCATCAGTGCATCCAATCAAAATTTGAGAATGCCATTTTATTCAGAACAGTCAAAGGGTTCAATAAATATTCATTTAGAAAACGCATGACCCCTAGCCCCCCGGGTAAGAAATGTAAATTACACTACTTACCATAGAGTAGTGTATACACAGTGGTTCTCAGACTTATTTAGACACAGTACCCCTTTCACCCACAAAACATTTTAGGTACCCCTTCTTAGCTACCAGTACTAAGTAAACTATAGCTAAATATAAATAAAATTGCCAGTCCTAGAGTTAAAGGGTTGTTTTAATTTTTTTTTGTTAGCTGACCATGCTCCCTCTAAAAATTGTGCATACCCCCAAGGGGTACACAAACCACAGTTTGAGAACCACTGCTATAGAGGATTTACTTTGGTAATGGCTTTGGGGTTTGGTTCAAACACTGAAGATTAAACCTCAAGTTTTAACTTAGCAGAGTGGAGAGAGGTAAATCAGAAGACATCATGTCTATCCAGGTCATGAAAATGGCACATTTGCAATATCTTGAAAATAGCTTGGAGTTTGAAGTTAACACTCAAAGGTTTTTAATAGAGATCAATTGATGGCAATTTTTAATGGATCAATTGATCAACTGAGATCAATTGATGGCAAGAGATCAATTGATGGCAATTTTTAATGGATCAATTGATCAACTGAGATCAATTGATGGCAAGAGATCAATTGATGGCAAGAGAGCAATTTTTAATGGATCACCTTAAATGCATTAAACAAACAAGCAGTCACAACAAAATTCAATACAATAAGATTGTCATAATAAGATGGCAGACTAATATTTGTCTACATTCAAAATTGTATCAGAAAGGAGTCACAATGGCTTCAGTCCTTTAGAACACCAAAAATTATACAGATTTTCCCAACTTGAATAACATTGCTCCTCCCTATCTAGCCAAATTTATAATTTTTGAGCATAAAACTTAAAAAAAATTTACAAACATTCTCATTATTAACTAATAAAAAGAAGCAAAAATTAACTAAATAAGACTTTTTCCAAAAGAAGTTTTAAAAAGAAATTATTTAGCAATACTAAAACAAAGACAAACAGAAGTAAAGTTAAATAGTAACTCAAAACAAACAAAAATTACTATCAATGAGTAAGTAAAACCCAAAACAAGCAAAAATTTAGATGAATAATTAAGTCAAACTTTAAAAAAAGTTGAAATTAAAATGAACAGGAGTGCCACATAAGCCTTCATAAGATGACACATAAGACCAGAGTTTCATTTGTACCATACTTAACTGAAATTATCAATAACACAATGATACCTCAAGACTAACTTAAGTTTACATATGAGAATGGTGCAACCTCTCCCCTTCCCTCCCTCTCAAAACCTCTAAATGGCTTGGAATTCATTTCGAATTTAAACAGTGTGGTTTTATTTGTTGAAATATCAAAAAGAACAACAATCAAAAAAAAAGAAAAAAAAAAAAAGAAAAGAAAGGAAATCATTGTAATAACCAAGAATACTCAAGAGGACTAACAAAAGTAGACTCATTAGTTAATATATAACAATATTCATTCATGGAAGTCTATGGTATTTTTTATATATGAATATATATATAAAAAAATGTTAAAATATACTTAATTTTCAGTAATGCACAAAATACGCTTTGGCCTTTGGAGGGCTGAAAACAGAATACATTTTAAATGTCTTTACTTTTTTTACTTTAATAAATAAAGAAGTATTAAGACTTTAAGGAATAAACATCAGATGTATATTAAACTGACAATCTATGGTTAGGAAAGAAATCCATGGTTGACAATCCATCGTCCAGGAGCACAGGAAAGGCAATGGGAGACCACAGAATCAAATGGGTAGGAAAAAGTCTCCCGGACTTGGATTATGCTGATGGTTTAAGCATCCTAGATGAAAGTGTGAGCAAAATGAATGACGTTTTAGAGGTTTTGGGAGTTCAGGGTGCTAGAATTGGTTTGAAAATTAATGTTAAGAAGACTAAGTCACTGAGGCTAGGAATAAGTGAAGATGAAAAGGTGACGTTGGGTAATAAAAAGATTGATCAAGTGGGCAGCTTCACTTACCTTGGTAGTATTATTAGTAAAGACGGTGGGAGCAGTGAAGATGTTAAAAGTAGAATAGCCAAGGCCCAGGGTGTTCTTTCACAGTTGAAAAAAAAGTCTGGAAGAATAGGAAGCTAAGTCTGCAAGCCAAGATCAGATTATTGGAACCTACAGTGATGACAGTGGTCAAATATGGCTCTGAAGCATGGATGCTCTAAAAAGCAGATGAAGATTTGCTAGATGTTTTCCAGAGAAATTGCTTAAGGATTGTTCTGGGTACCCAACTGACTGACCGTATTTCAAATAATAGGCTATACGAAAAATGTGGTTCATTACTGCTCTCTAGGGCTATAATGAAGGAAAGGTTGAGGTAGTCAGGGCATGTTGTGTGGACGAAGGATGAAAGATTGCCGAAGATTGTTCTTTTTGGCTAACCATCTAGGGCTAAACGGAAAGCAGGTCGTCCTCGTCTGGGGTGGGAGGACGTCACAAAGAAAGATTTAAAGGAACTGGGAACTTCGTGGGCGGGTGTAAAAAGGGAGGCTTTGAATAGATTGGGGTGGAGGAGGAGCATGCGTAGCTGTGTTGGCCTAAGGCGGCTTGGTGCTGTGGTGAGTTGTTAGTAGTAGTAATCCATGGTTATTTGGTTTAATTAAAGTAAAGTGCAAATTATGTTCTGGTCTTGAGGAGACATGTGGGTTGTCATCCCCACTCATGTTAATTTCTGCTTGTTTTGAGTTTAACTTGGTTATCTATTGTAATTTCTGGTTGTTTTGGGTTTCATTTATTTATTAATGGTGATTTGTGGTAGTTTTACACTTGGAAGAAAAGAAAAACAAACTCAAAGAATTTGAAAATGCTTTCATCTGTAAAAACTCAAACAATTTAGAATTTGTTGGTTCCCAAAGCCAACTATCCTTTCAAAGGAAAGTTATATCTTCTTAAACTGTTTGGTGCCATATATTTTTAGCTTAATTTTGATGATCTTTTACCTGGATTTATTCTTCTTCTTTGTTTTTAATTTGGCACCTGCTACTGCCAAAAAATGCAGAAGTTCATATGGAAGTCTTTTCAACAAAATGGATTTGTGCTTTTTTCTAAGCTTTTAAGATACTTTTGGTTTGTAAATTCCTCTTTTTCCCTTTCCTCAGCACTTCTCAACAAAACTTAAAAAAAAACTAAACTCAAGTAAAATTATTAAATTTGGAAAACCTTACTTTCTGGGGAGAGGGCATTTTTTGTGGGGTAAACACCTAGATCCCTTATAAGAATGGGAACTACCACTGGTGTGAGTAAAAAAAAACTATCAATGCCATCTAGTGCTTGGTGACACTTTTTTTGGTGTAATGCTAACTAACAACAATGGGAAATATGAAAAGCCTGTTATCTTGCAAAAACAAAAAGCAGAAAGTTGTGCAACTTCTCCATCAGTGACTTGAAGGGAAGTTTCCTGTAAGGTAGTTGCTAGAGGCCTAATAAATTAATTTTGTCCACTAATTATTACTTCTCTTACATGTGGGACTGTTGTTTTGTCATACCAGAACTTCAGATTGGAGTCAATAAAATTGTGAATCAAAGGTCTTTCTTCTTTTTCTTCTTTCTGCAGCAAAGTAGCAACGACTGGATAGACACCAGGAGCCTATAGGAGATGTGAGAACTGTCATCAAAATAGACAAGTATGAGTGTCATATAAAAATATAATAGAAGGAAGTCTCCCAGTCAGTTTTGGATATTTGAAGGAATCAAGAGGGACAGCAAAAAGGATCATCTTTCCTCTGGTAGAAGGTTGTGAGATTATGACCCATATTAAAACTTAGGAGGAACAGAAACAAAGTCCTATAATAAATTGTACTGAAAAGGACTAGAAATTACTGTGAAAGAATAAAAAAAAACTAAACAAAAACTTACAGGAAATTACAATGAATTACAATACCAGACATAAAGATAACAGATACTGATATAAAAAAATAAATAAATCCAAAAAAGTAGAAATTAAATGAATATTCAAGCCTAATTTAAACAAACATAAATTATTACAAAAAAGAGTTTTGTTGCTGTCTCCCTCTCCCCCTAACCACAAACGTTCTAAGGTCAACTTCATAACTTTCAGTTTACTGAAAATCCAATATATTTTCAACTTTTATTTTGAATTATAACATTGAAAATTAATATTAAATAATAATTTTGAACTGCTGAGATTTTTAGAATGTAATATCATTATATGCTAAACATTCAGTTTATTTCATTTATTCTTTCTAGTCATCTTGATTATTGTAGTGATTTTAGTTAATTATTTGAAAAATTAACGCACACAGTTCAAAATACATAGGGTTTTCAGTAAAACATGAATGACACAATAGACTTTAGAAGGTTTATGGTTAGGGGGCAGGGGAGGGGGGTTTAGGCCAAACTCTTGTTGTAGTAGTTTCTTTTTTTAATCACATTTGGCTTAAGTATTCATTTAAATTTCTATTTGTTTTAGGGATTTATTTGCTCATCTGTTATTTTTAGGATTTTAATTCCAGTTCCTTTTGGGTTTTGCAGAGTAAAATAGACATAATTTTTGAGAGGTTTCAGGCTCTTTTTAAACATTCCTGGAAATTTGTTTTTGAAATAACATTTTACTATTAAGATTAATGGAAACAATAATTCCTAAATCAGCTAAAAATGACATTTTTATTTGACTAGGCAGTTTTTATGATGCAAATATTTTGAAACTCTTGGGTACTATGGGCTGTTTTGAGCCCTTGTAGCCCTGTTGAGAGCACTGAATTTTGAAAGACATTAAAAAAGTCTTGTTTTGTATCCATAAATAACTATGGGGATTACTAAACTGTTGAATAGGTGCATTTTGTGTTTGTTGGCTAGGTGGTTGCTTTTCCAGAGGTTGGCTAGTCTTCAGAAGCTAGAGCTAGCAAGTGCAAGTTGACATTTCCATCAGAGCTATGGCAATTATCTGAGGAGAGTAGGCTACCAAGGTACAGGAAGTGGTCAACCATTTCAACCTGTCTCCTGCCTATGATGATAATGGGCAGGTTGTCTAGTTTATGTCTACCATGACTTTGGTCTTGCTGGTATTGATCTCTATCCTAAATGGCTTTGTGGTATTGTAGAGTTTATCAGCTTGTACCTGCAGTTCTTGTGTAGAGTTGGCTAGCTCAACAATATCAGCAATTAACATATGGTAATTAGTACCAGTAACTTTAGCTTGGTTTTAAACTATAAAAGTTCCCCTAAATTGTAGTCAACCAATCCTAACTGATATAGTACTAACTATCAGCCAATCCTAAATACCTAAGGCTATTGACATTATATACAAGACTAGGAGCCTAATCCCCATGTTTTATGATAGCCTAGATAAATTATGATATATTTATTTGTCCAAGATTGGGTTAGCCTAGGTACTGTCTGGGTACTAGGGGTATTACCCCAAGTGTTTTTTCCTATAGAAGTAAGGTAAAAAAGGGTAAAAATATAGCACTGGATTTTACAATCACTACTGGTGGTGCTGATCTTCATTTCATTGCCCTTCAGTCAGAAAGTGCAATGGGGGGGGGGGGGCAGCCATCATATACACATCTTTTCTGTTATATAGACTGTCATAAAATAAAATTGCAGGCTGTTGGAGCATCAGTAAAATTCTACCAAATCATATTATTGAGTTAGTAATAAAGTGAATACACCATTCGATGCATTTTTTTATGCTGATTACAAATATAATAATCATTTATATTGGAAATGAATTTCAGCCCCCCCCCCCCTATATACATCTAACCCAACCAAACCTAACCCACAATTGGCATATATAGGGGGGGGGGGCTGAAATTCATTTCCGGTAGAAATGATGATTATATTCGTAATCAGCATAATAAAGGCATCGAATGGTGTGTTCACTTTAGTCTTAACTCAATAGTATGATTTGGTAGAACTTTACCGGAGCATCATTAGACTATCCAAGTTCTGATTTTTTTTTGTAGCCTAGGCCTAGTGGATTTGTGTGACATTGTATTTCAGTTGATTTTTGTGGTGTTTTATACAATAATGACGTTAATTTCTACCTAGCATGGGAGAATAAATGACAATTATAATCACCTCATTACCCTCAAGGCATTTTATTTTCTTACAGGTTACCTGGGAAATACAGACTTTTATGACCAGCTCAAGTTTTGTCGGTAGTCACAGTAGTGCTTAGTGCTTCCACTTTGTTCTCAGTGTTTCCACTTATCTCTTCAAACAATCTGTAGAATCTTGACAATTTTCGGGAGAAAATCGGGAGATGGCTCTCAGGATTCGGGAGAAAATCGTGAGACGGATCTCAGGATTTGGTAGAATTTCCAGTTTTTTGTATTGAGTTTTTGGAGGTGTTCGAGCGACTTGAGTATAAAGTACCACATTCTAAATTTGGAGTGCAGATTTACTGGAGCCAGCTGCAATTCTGGAAAGAAAATTCGGCAGTCGTCGTTGTCAAACATGACAAAAGGAAGCAGCTAGAAGCTTGAAATCTATTTAATTTTGAAACTAAGTGCAGTTATATTTCATTCAGACTCTAAAGCTGTTAAATTAAGACATTTCTCTTCATCGACCCTTACTTTTTCTGGCCCTTTCAGATTCCACACGACAGCCCACTATGTTAAAGACTGGGACAGAAAATCCTGACGAATTACGGACACTAGGTCTTTGACCATTGAGTCTGAGTTAAGTGGATAATTTTTTTTTTACCACCATCCCCAGATGTATTTACAAATGATAAAGAGAAAACGCAAAGTCATAGCTCATTAGTATTGATATAACTGAAAAAAGTATAAGAAATTGCAAAACCTTCAGATACATATACCACATTACATTCATAATCTATGTCTATTGCATGGCTTTTTAGCTGTGCTGGGATGCGCTACTACTCCTTTTAGCCTCTTTCTGAGGGGCTGGTCAACCGTCAGTGTGTCTGCTGTAACTCCGTCTGGCTTCAGGTCAAGTTTTGTCTGAATTGTGGACGCCAAAGCTACTGTTACCCAATAATTCCCTCTGCCTGTCTTTACTTCTTGAGTAAGCTGAACAGTATTTCAGAAGCTACGTTTAAAAATGGCAAGGAAAACAGATATTGCACAAACTTTGCTAAGTTTGGTTTCCACGGTGGTCCCTCGCACTCAAAGCCGATTTCCAGTAATCCACGGCTGTCAGAGTCACTGTTTTATCATCATTGGCACTATCAGAATGTTCCCGCCATTCCTTGTCAATCGCACTTTTCGACTTTTTGTACTCGTTTTCATCCTTTTTTCGCAATTTTATGTTTTATAATACACTGATAGGCCTTGGCGGACTATATTCGTCTCTTTCTTTATCAGTAAAGTTCTCATGTGGCATAATTTTTCATGAATAGGACTAAATTATCAACCAGCAAAAATCATCAATTGTTTTCAAAATGCAGCAAATGTCATTTCTGTATCTTGTGTTGGATCAGTTGAAGCAACTCTCTTTGGTTCTACAGAGCAACTGCAGACAAATTCTAAATTTTTGTCATATTTCTTTAAATTTTTAGTAATTCTTGATCCTTTTGAACCTAATGAATCAGCTGGACCCAAATAGTGCTAGTTCCCATTTTCTTGGTGCAAGCCAAAAACTGTGATTATTTTAAGAATTGAAAATAATTAGTTAATTAGAAACCTTGAAGGTGTTTAAATGATCAAAAACAGAAAACCAATGCAACCACTGTGGAATGGATAATGGGCAATTTTCATACCTATGCCAATAAATTCAAGTCGCAGTGCCTCAATTGCCTGGGACGTTAGGAATAGTCCCTAAAAGACCAAAGGCAACGGACAGGTAAAAAAAAAGTAGAAAAGAATTACCAAACAGTAAAATGTTGCGGGGATTAAGTTTTTTGGAGATTTTCTGGAGATTCGATATCTTCTTTTTTTGTTTGGAGATTGATTAGAAATTCGGTAGATCTCCCGAAAAATCGGGAGAAGTGGAAACACTGTTTGTTCCTACTAGATTTCTGTTCCGTCTTTTTGAAAATCTTGAAAATTCCGACACCCGACCACTGAAAATCCGACTATTTTTACGACACCGTGGTTGTCCGAAATCCGAAAAATGTCCGACTCGAACCGAAAAATCTGATTAAAGTCCGACTACAAGAATGAAGCTTCTCATTTTCTACACTATTATAGACTTTCAGAACGGCTCAAAATGGTTTCTCAAACGTCTTCTTCTGCAAATGATTTTGGCAATTTCAGCTTGCTGTTGTGTTAGGCTGAAAAGGATGCAGTGAGTCACCTTTGAGTTCCTCGATCCGGTCCCGCTACTCCCGCTTTTATACTTTTGGCCCTTCTTTTAGCACGCAGCCGCACTAAAAATTCCTTGCGCTGATGACGCAGCTATTTGCGGTTCAGACGCCGTGGACCATTAGTCAAGACGCTATGTTTTCAAAACGCTGTCAACCGCTTCAAGAAGAATTAGAAGTTGCAACAAATTCGGAATTTCGACGAAAAACCGAAATTGTGAACCAAAATCCCTCTTCTGGGCGTAAAAAAGCCTCTTTATTTTGTTTCCATACTATTTTACCTTCTGTTTTGCCTTTTTTCCATCGGATCAAATGGCCGAGAGCAACTTCTACTTCTGCTTGGGCTGCTGTGCAGTGATCTTGGCCACGTCTTAGACAGGCTTATACCTTATGGGCCTAATGGTCCAGTCTAGTACAAGCTCTCTACGAGGGTAACGAACGCAGTTATGATTTCAAAAATTCTTAGCTCTTCATGAGTATTCATTTATAAGAAAACTTGTGTCACAAACCAGACTATTAACTTGAACAAGTATGACAGTCTTTGGCAATAGTTTCACATATTCAAAAGAAAAAAAAAACAAAAAAAAAAACGCTGTAGCTTCTGCCTTGTAGATTGCACAAGTCCATAGGATTATGCCCAAACGGGCGATGTAAACCTGATTGTAGAAACATAAGAAAATGTATCTCTTTTCCGCTCTCAAGATCAGCCCGGCGATTTTCGCTGTGTACGAGACATCCGAAATAGTGGAAAAGTAATGCAAACAGGGTTTTCGATTTTTGTTTTCTTTTAGGAGAGATACTTACAGCTTAAACATTCACTTATGCTCCTTACCCTCTTACGTCTTTCATCTGCACCTAACTTAAACTAAAGCTGCAAATCCACTAGACTGAACGCTCTCGTCTGCCGTCGCGTTTGCTCTAACACACTTGAGTCGTTTTTGAGGGGAACATCGACCTCTAAGTCGCGGGATACATGTTTTTTTCTTTTCATGTCAGACTTGGCCTGCATGATAAAGGTAAGGGTCACACTTTTGAGCGAATTCCTATGATCTGTTTTCACGTCTTTCAACGTAGGAAAGAACCGCTCTACAACTGCGTTCGAAAAAGGCAAGGTCAAAAGATACTGCACAACCCCCACTATGTTGGGGAATCTCTGCGTACCATTTGGCGTCTTCAAAGAAGCCATATGCAGCCAGAAATCACAGACGTCTGTCACATCTGGAAGATCAAAGATCAGTAGACTCCGCCATTCTTCTATAATTTGTCGTGCATCCCACGATGGTGCCTTATACCGCAGAAGGATCTTTTGGAGAAGAGTGACATCACCGATATCCAAATCTTTCCCAGGGTCAAGTATTTCACACAATGTAAACAGTTCATCTTCAAATGAAAATCGTTGCTTGATTTGCTTTACCGCCTTTACATACAACTTCAGAGCACATTCATAGATGACTTTCACTTCACGTCTATCTGCTTTTGTACTCGGGTCTGATTGCAAAGTCTGAAGAGTCTCTTGAGCTGCAACTCCCAAGCACACATCTTCCACTGCAAGGTATTCAGTCGTGTTATCGGGGTTAAGATTCAAAGGCGAGGTTGATCTGACATAGCTGTTCCTCATGAAATTCATGGCCAGTTTTCTCAAGAGTATCTCCACCTATAATTTTATTTTATGGAACAGCGGTTTTTCACTTTGGAAAAGAAAATTAAAATCTGTAAACAGCTCTAGTACATAGAGCTGGAACTCAAGCTGAATCCGAAGCAGTGGATTCTTTAGGGCTTGCCATGCCCTGTCGTTTGCGTGAGCGGGATCTTCAGCTACTACTAACTGAAAGTAGCTACAAAGTGCATCCCAATTCTGCAATAGTCGCTGAACGCACATCCGAAGTGATAGCCAGCCTGTCTGACCTGGGGCAAGCACATTCAGGACTGGGATGTCAGTAAATAGCTGATGTAGTTCAAACTCAGAGCACCTTTTGGCACTCATGTTGAAGTGATTGTATACAGTCCGACATAGATCTTCCAGTTGCTTTTGTTTGAAAGCATGAGAAGCCACCAAATCAATAGAATGGCTGCTGCGCTTGACACACATCACAGATGGGAATTTTTCTTTGATTCTGCTGACAACGGAGTTCTCACACCCAAACACAGTATTGGAAGTGTCTGCACAGAACCCAGCCCAGTTCTCTGTAGGTATCTTTTTATCTTCAAGGACTTTGCATAGCAGATTGAAAATAGTTCCCCCCTTCCCGTCGGAAAACTCAACCATATCTAGAAGGTCGACTTCTACTTTGAAATCCTTATTGCAGAACAAAACTGCAATTGCAAGTTGTTTTTTTACTGCCACATCAGTTGTTTCATCAATAATGATAGAAAAAGGCGTCAATCTCAACTGATCACACAGAACTTCATTGTAGTGCGGTCCTAATGCCTGTCTGATCACATTTCGCTTGCCCAGCCTAATTTTTTCAACAACAGCCTTGTGTGGCAAACTTTTCAGAAAAAGTACAAGAGTTTCTATAAATGATAAAGGCAGATTGTTTTCTACAATGAAAGCAGCCACCTTGGCGTTTAGGCTTTCTTCTTCGTTTTTGTCTGTGGCAAGGACATGATCAATCCTTGTAGTGAGCTTTCTTGAAGCCTCTAATTTCCTTACACTTTCACTGTGCTTCGCACTCTTTTCAAGTTTTCGGAGTTCGGATTTACCACAACACAAGGACTGACTGCAGTGCGAACAGAAAGCCTTTTCTTCCGAAGACTTGTCCTTTGCAAGCCACCCTTTAAATTCAGGGACATTCAGCCAGTTGAATTTGGCTTTTTTCCTCTGAGCCTTATTTCTTGGGAAGGATCTTTTTTCTTCTCCCTTTCTTTTCCGCCTTTATTCCCCACTAAGATATTCAATGTCAGTTTCAGAAGATGATGAGCTGTCCGACATGATGGTACTTCCTGCAAGCAGACTTGATAAGTAAAATGTAATAAGTGTATTACAGCAAAGGATCTATAAAGTATGCTTTACTTCAAAAACAAAGAAATTCACTGTCTCTTAACTGTTGAAAGCTGCTCTTCTTAAATCAGAATGTAATTTTAACAAAGATATTAGCAAAAGATGAACCTGTGAAGCACATTGAATAATTGTGTAGATGATATTGAATTAATCTCGTAGATGATAGGTTTGTTGTTTTCAATACAGTTTGACTGAGTAATTATAGCTTTCTTGATCTCAATAGTAAAAAAAAGAAAAGAAAACACGAATGTGAATTATATAGTCTATGCCACTTTTTGATATATTAAAACAAAACTAATCTATGACACAGGCTACACCAACCTGAAAAAGCCTGTGTAAATCTACTGTACGATAATCAGAGTAGCCTTAAAGGAAATTGAAACCCTCTTGACATTTTAAACCTTCCTTGTAGGATACCCTAGTTATAGCCAGTCAGGAACTCTACTCTTTTGAGACTATCGCGCAATAGAGCCAACTGTGCCTGATAAGTGGATATGCTACTACTTAGTGAATGCCCAAAACGAGATAGAGTCCCGAGACAGCTAATTTCCACTCAGGAGAATATCTACCAATTTTTCTCCTAAGTGGAAGTTAGCTGTGCTTGAGAATAATTTCACTTTGGGCATTACTGACAAGAGACAGATTCTCTCCACGAGAGGAAGTTGCCAGGGCTGGGTGATGATCGCAAAATAGTAGAGTTCCTGACTGGTTAGCTATAGCCAACTGCTCAGAGAAACTCTTTTTTTCTCCTTCCATACCCCGGTTTCAGACACACGCAGCCCATGCAGGGTACATGTAGGCTACATGTAGGATATCCTGCTTGGTGCAGAATCTATTTATTCTGTCCTGAGTGGCCATAGTGCTGCTCAGGATAGCTACGATGGTTCAAGTGTGCTTCGCAGATCAGTTCTGGACAAATTCTGGGTAATTTCTCTGTTAGAATTAAACTTGACTTCAAGAAGAGTGCCATAATTACCAGTCTTTTACCGATCTACATACCTAGACCCACACCCAGCTTGCATTCTTCTTTTAAGCTGGCCATTTTGAGACATTAAAACATTCTGAACTTGTGAAGCCCATGGTGTCACTAAACCATGGTGGCCTAGCTCTCCTGTAGGCTACTATGTTGGCAATAGACTTTCTAATCTTATACTGGCATTGAAAAAAAGTCTCACCTTAACTTTCCTCACCTTAACAAGAGGGCCGAAAATCCGACAATGTCGGAAAAATCCGACATAGTGGAAGCACTGGTTGGCTGTAGCCTCTGTGGCTATGGCTTCTGGAAACTTAATGATAATGATGGTATAAACAGAGTTACTACCAGGTCAAAAATAAAATCCCGATTTGTGTTTTTAAAAAATCCCGGAATACAGTTTTTTGGATACTGGTGCGTTGTATGGGCCTTTACAAGAATTAATTAAATAAAATTTCCACAAAATAAGTTTTTCAAAGAAAAGTAAAGAGCTCCATTAAACAAAAAAGGAGTAAAAATAAAATCAGATAATCTACAAAGCGTGAAACTACCACAAATCAGCATCAATAAATACATGAAACTCAAAACGAACAGAAAGTACAATAAATAATCAAGACACATTGAAAACGAGCAGAAATTAACATACGTTGGGCTCAAAGCCCTTATGGCTTCCCAAGATCAGAACATAATTTGCACTTTACTGGAAAAAATACAAATGAATGTGCATTGTCAGTTCGATATACATATACTGATATTTAGTATTCAAAATGTTAAGATTATTTGATTTATTAAAGTTATAAAAGTAAAAACATTTATGTTTTTTTCAGTAAAGGGCAAATTATGTTCTGGCTAGTCCCCGAAGCCGCGCCACACCGACATGACGGCGGCGAATGTGTGATTTAGTATCGGCAGCAGCGTGCCCCCAGGCACCCCGAAATTCTTTTGGCGGCTTGTCGCCAATTTCTGACCGGTGGCGCACCACGGGTAGCCGATTTTTCTAGCCAGAACATAACTTGCACTTTACTGAAAAAATACAAATGAATGTGCATTGTCAGTTTAAAATACATATACTGATATTTAGTATTCAAAATGTTAAGATTATTTGATTTATTAAAATTATAAAAGTAAAAACATTTATATTTTTTTCAGTAAAGTGCAAATTACTATTTTTCTTAAATAAAATGACCAATTCTCATCCAGCCATCTTCTGCTCCTGCTTTAAAAAATGGATTCTGGAAAACGTCAATGAAAATGATGGTATAAGCAGGGCTGCTTCCAGCTAAGAAATAAAATCCCGATTTTTCTTCAAAAAAAAATTCAAAATTTCGAAAATAAATCCGGAATACAGTTTTTTGGGTATTGGACAGAACAAGAATAAGGCCAGAACAAAATTTGCACTTTACTGAAAAAATATATATTTTTTACTTTTATAAGTTTAATAAATCAAATAATATTAACAGTTTGATTACTAAATATCAGTATATGTATATTAAACTGACAATGCACATTCATTTGTATTTTTTCAGTAAAGTACAAATTTTGTTCTGGCCTTGGGAAGGCATAGGGGTTTTGCGCCCAACTTATATTAATTTCTGCTTGTTTTGAGTTAGATTCGGTTAATTATTGTAATTTCTTTTCATTTTGGGTTTCATTTATTTATCAATGGTGATTTGTGATAGTTTCACGCTTGGTAGATAATTTTATTTTATTTTATAGACAATAGATTTCTTTACTGAAAAAAATTCAGCAAAGTGTAAATTATGGTCTGGTCTTGGGAAGACAATAGATTTATTATATCTCTTTAGATTTTATTCTCTTAATTTTCTTTAACCAGACCTTGGGAGAAATTTACAACAGAATAGTTCTTTGCGTTAGCTGATTCAGCTGTAGAACATCTTTTTCAGTTTCATAGGAGAAAGTTCCACTCAGTAAACTTTTCAATGTAAGACTTTTGTGTGCTTAACAGTAGTAAGAGAAAAATTGTATTTAACTTATTAAAGTACCGAAGACCCTAAAAATAAATTTGATAGTTTGAATTAGTTAATTAGAAATTTAAACAACTATGTATATCCTTAAAAATTTGAAAAAAAAATTGAAAATATACTTTTTAGTGAAAAAAGCATTTGTATGCAGTTATTGGTGCTAGCAAGCGCCAGATTAAAAAAAATAAATAAAAGAAATGTGGGGGAAAATCAGTAAAAAGAAACCTAAAAATAAATGAAAGCACTAAACAGCTTAAGAATGTATAGTTTATCTTTGAAAATGTAGTTGTCCTGGTGTTCTAAATTTTAGAAACGAAAAGGATTGTCAGATGTAACTAATTAGTTTTCGTTATTTATTTTCCTAGTCTCAAGTTGCAACAGAAACCTTAAAAACTGCTTAATTTTGAAAACAACTCAAAGAAAAATCTTAGAAAATCACGGTTTTGGGGTAGGGATAGACTTTAACTAGGTCCAAGGGGCTAAATATATTTTTATTGTGATGTTCTTGTAACTTTAAGTTTGATTAGTGGGGGCTTGATTGTAAAGACTGTTTTAAGAGGTGCACCTGGTTTATGAACCCCTACGAAAATTATCCTTTTGTATAAACTTGATTATAAAATTGAGGTTTTAATTTTTTTTACTTCCCACTCCTTTGTTTCTTGATTTAAAATTTTGCTTACATTATTCCACGAGTATTAATAGTTGTCATTTATGATGAAAGTCTAGTCAAAAGCTTTGTATGCTTGTCAAAACAGTTCCTATTTAACAAATTAATTTTAAGGAAAGCTCAGGTTGTTTTAAAATAATATACATGGAATACAATAGCATGAAATTTTCTAAAAACACAGTTTTGTGTAATATTATCCTTTTTCAATTGACCAATTTTACATTAGATTACTAAAATACTCCAGAAAAAAAAATATACGATTCTTCTTTTGCTGGCAGCAAAATCACAGATGGAATTTGTCAATAGTCCTCACTCCTCTTCTTTCTTTCCTTAGCAGAATATTTACATAACGGACGGGGTCTTAGTCAAATAGTATTTTGCTAAGATTCATCATAAAAATAAGAGCCATTCTGAAAGAATATATCATTATAAGCTATCAATAAATAAATAAACAAAGAAACTTACTATCCATATAAATAAGACCATTGGACATGGTCGTAACCAGGGGAAAAGGCTTACTGGTTTATATTTGTTATTAGTCCAGAAGAGGACACAAACTCCGCTGTTACCCTAATCAGTTCTAAGACCACATTGGCTAGATCACAGAAAAAACAACATAAATCCATAAAGGAAGACATATTTTTAGCCAGTTATCAAATATGGCTCCTGAGGGTCTTTTAGGGAGGCTTTGAAAATAGACAAAAGTATATTCCTGGGGGATTTCACTTAATTGGGATAAAAGGGATAAAATTGGGATAAAATTTCTGAGGCCAAATTTACAACAGCTTTCATTAAGTTTGAATTATTTTAATATTATTTTGTACTTTGTTGAATCTGAGTCCCTTCCCATTTCCTATTCAACAAATGAAATTATTTCGGGAATTCCTGGTAAAAAAAACAGCCTTCCTAACATTTTTTTTTTGCTTTAAAGAAGGTAGAAGAACAAGTTGAATGAAATTCAAGAATAAAATCGAACATCGAATTCTTAAAAACCCTGAAACAGGTTTCACTTAGATCTTAGAGGTTCATTAGAACTTCTTGGGAGGGTGTAACGAGGGAGGGTTTGATTAGATCAGGATGGAGGAGGAACGTGAGTAGCTGTGTTGACCCAAGTGATTTGTTAGTAGTTGTTGTAGTAGTAGAATGACTAGCTGCAGCGAGTGCAGTGAGTGATGCTGCAATGAGTTGTTAGTAGTTGTCGTAATAGTAGACGGTTTGGCTGGATTTTTTTTTTTGCAGTTTGTCTTTTGCGGGCCAGTCCCCACTTCTACTATAGCCCCATGGGTAGGGCGAAGGAGGCTCTTTTATCTTGTTTACTATGACATTTTTTCAAGGTTGTTTTGCTTTCAGTTTATCATTGTTTCAAGGTTTTTCTCCTTTTTTCAAACCTCTTTGTCTCACACTGAAAATGGTGAAGCGTGGTCTAGGCCCAAATATTTGCTATTTTCTACAAATGTTTCCTCATTTCCATGCATTTTTATATTTCCATGAGATGGCATTTGCAAATTGAAATCAAACGAAAGACAATCATATTTTCATTAGAATAACTGCCCCCCCCACTCTTCTTTCAATAGTCTAAAAATGACAAAATTTTATCATTCTTCTTTTCCTCAGTCACCTATTTTATATTATTATTCAAAAGTGAATGCATATTATTAGCTTAAAGTCAAAATTTGAAAATTTACTTCGAGGACTTCTTTGCTCCTCGAAGTAAATCAACATAAAAAAAGAAGAAAATTAAGTTCTGTTTCATGTTTAACAAACCAAACAGTATAACTAAAGTCAGCGCTTCGTTACCCGGGATGGCCCTTTGTGAATCTAATGTCGGGGTAGTATTTTGTTAATTTCGATAATTAAGAATTTTAAAGATATCTAAAATCAGGTATACTGATTGCTAATTTCAGTGATCTGGAAAATAGATCAAGAAAAGTAGATAACATGATAGCGCACTGATGGAATTATTAATCATTATAACCGTTGTGCTAGAGAACGGTAGCCCCCATCCCCCTTATCCCAAGTGCTAAAAACATAAAGCCATAAAAGAAAAAAAAGTCTTTACTGTCAAAAGTATTAGTCGTTACTCTAACCAAGGAAAAATACAGGAAGAAAATTTGCCCTACCCTTTGGGAGTTTAAAAATTGTAAGAATTGAATTGCAATTGATTGAATTTCGTATGGATCCATAACTAACAAGCTACTATAAAACAATTTGCTTGCTTTAAGTCCCGAAATGAGCAAACTACATGCCTGATTTTAGAACCTATAGAGCACAAATCCGGGTCCAGAAGACCCGATTTTAGTGGACCCCCCCACCCTAAAGAGCGTTAATTCAAATTATTGTTTTTACAAACTACTGATCAGCCTGCACATATATGCAGCAGACGCGGACACCTGTTAGCTGTTTCTAAATATTCTTATTTTCCCGTTAGATTACCTCTTATAGTACCAGAAATTTCATTTTAGAAAGATGTTTGGTTTCTAACCGCTACCTGCTGAGATTGCACAAGATTAGGAAGTTTTCAAAAGGAATCTGGACAATTTCTACTACTTGTTTCATATTCTATTTGTTGTGATAACTATTTGTCACATTG
Source organism: Artemia sp. Qi Xiang Cuo (assembly GCF_049724085.1). NCBI lineage: Eukaryota > Metazoa > Arthropoda > Branchiopoda > Anostraca > Artemiidae > Artemia > Artemia sp. Qi Xiang Cuo. Next base: position 7,619,824 of record NC_142811.1, read on the forward strand.
TCACAACTATTTGTTATGACGTATACTTTTTGTGACTTTGACATTGCCACAATGTCAGAACTTAGTATTGTAACAACTATTTGTTGTGCTGAATCTTCCCTTGTGAGTTTTTCTATTTCTTTCTTTTCCATTTATTTGCTCTGCTTCTTTTTCATATTTCTGTTAGCGAGAACTAATAGACTTATCTTGTCTTTAAGTCCCCCCCCCCAAAAAAAAATGATTGTATAAAACGTAAAGAGTGCAGTATAACGTATAGAAGCTTGAAAAACAGAAATAAATAAACTTACAAAAGACAGCTCGAGGCCAGTTAAGGGCTCAGCCGAGAGGCTGAAATGTGAAAATGAAGATGAATTTCCGTTCAGCGTCATTATGGGCAGAGAACTCCTCCCTGGAACAATTGAAGCATCCTTACTGACTACATCCTCAGTTTTACTCTCGACAAGGTCTACGCTTTCTACGTCTTAAAATAGATAAAACTAAATGACATAAACAATCGTATAAAAATAAATGAATAAATTCTTGGCTTTATTTAATATATTCTATTTTAATTAGTAGCTTAGAGGCTAATTATGTAAATAATAAACTTGGTTTAACTTGTTTACTTTTAGGAAAATTTTTGCTTACAAAAAAATGTACACAAGAAGCTGTGTCACATCTTGTGTAAATATTAAATTAGGTACTCCAGCGTATTTGAAATGTTGAATCTGATTCTGAAACACAAGTTTATGTTGATAGATTGATAAGACAAGTTTATTTCAGGAAATGATGATTAACATTAACAAAGATTCGGATATGCTCGAAGGGTATTGCTTTTCGTCATAACTGATGACGAAACATAAGTATATGGATGTGACATCAAAACCAAAGCTCAATCATGCCAATGGGAACGACTAAAAGAACAATGGCCAAAAAAGACTGCATAGCACGAGGAACTCAAGACAATACCACGCAAAGCATACACTAGAGGTATTCAAGTATAGAAAAAGTGGGTAGAAAAATGCGAGGTTGGTTTCTGCTATGGGTACAAAATAGATGTGGGTGAAAAAAAAATCACTTCACTAGAAAAACAAAATTCATGAACAACCCTCGTATAATTTTAGAATCACATATAAATCAAATTCTTTCCTTTTAGTCCCTTCTTAAAAAGTGTAAGGAGGATGTATAATTTTTTGCCAGTGTTTTACTGCTGTTTGATGAGGATGCAAACGTTCCTCTCACCCTTTGAAAGGCTCTAAATTTTGCTTACAGCCTAAAATTTGGTGATGATGCACAAGAAGATTATAAAATCAACGCAGAATATATAACGTGTATTCTGCACACAATGAAATCACAAGGACAAACCACACAAATATCACATAACAAAATATGTTCTAAGACCACACTGGGTATACATGTCGTCTGAATAAAAACCAAAGGGTTTTTTCTGTGTTTGAGCAGTAAGGATGGCTTGGCCGTCGAAATTTCTGTTTTCGTGTTTTCGCTTCGTTTTTTCAACTAGCTGAAAATCAACCTGGTTATCTTAATTTTCCTGATTCGACAGTCTCAAAAGACCATCTCGGTCGCAGCGGTAGCTAGAAACCTAGAAAGATCCACTTACAGGGCCAAAATTTATTTAAATAATCTGGGAGGAGATTTAATTTTTACAATTGAAAAGGAAACAGAGAATAAGTTACCGTTTCTATATATTTTGATCCATAGAAATAATAACGAACTAGCGTTTTCAATTTAGCGGATACTGAATAATAAAAACCGTTACTTGTCTTTTGAACTAAATCATTCAATCTAAGTAATAAGAGGTGTGGTTATTTCTTTTGTAGATAGGGTATTAAAACTATGATCACCAGAATACATAAGTAATGAACTAATTTTTATTAAAGATATTCTAGTAGGTAATGGCTATCCTGAAAATGTGATTTCTCAAATAATTGAAAAAAGGAAAAAAAAGTTGATGGAACCAGAAATACTAGAAGAAGATTGGTCAAATCAAGAAACAAATTACATAACTTTGCCTTTTATGCCAATATTGTCACAAAAATTAAGAAGAGAATTAAAAAAACATAATATAAATACAGCATTTAAATCAGGACAAACTACAAGCTCTTTGTTAAATAAAGGGAAAGACAGGGTACCGAGAAACTTGCAAAAGGGAGTATACAAAATTCCATGCTCTTGTGGTAAATTTTATGTGGGAAGAACACAACAGATTTTAGAAAATAGGCTACAGCAACACAAGAATGGGATAGATTACTCTCTAAAACAAAATAAAACACCGGAAAAGTTTGAGTCAGCTGTTGCAGAACATGTTTATAATTTTCCTCATCACAGTATTTTATTTGATCAAACAAAAATAGTAGATATGTCTGTAGGACTTTTACAAAGCTTCAGGGAAATTATAGAAATAAAAAGATAATATATGGGGGTATTAGTATCAATAGAGATGAAGGGGATTTTAGGATCAATTCAATTTATAATACTTTACTTAAAAAAGCAGGTAAGATTTTCAACCAATACTGATTTTAATAATAGTTCTGAAACGAAAGATGACCTTGCGAACAAAGGTCAGACTGGGTTAATTGCTGGGAAAAGTAAACGAACTGCAGCTAAGCTTGCAAGCAAATTAATCTGTTCAATTTATAATTCAAACATTGGGTGATGAACTTGTGAGATCTAATTAGGGGTTATGGGCCAGGGGTTAGCAGACCTTTATTGTTTTGGTTTAAGTATAAATATATTTCCAATTTTTGATAGATTTCCATTTATATACTGTGAGGAGGCGTGTTTCAATCAATATAAACATTCGATTTTGTTTATACGCCAGTGAATAGAAGTGTTTATTTAATATGGGTTTTGTTTCCTATTTATTTATATTTTTTCTTTTGATTGTTTAGTATGTTTTTATGTTGATGTAAATTAAGGTTTTTAAAAAGAAAATTTTTTGTTTCATTTTTTTCTTTTCTTCTTTTTTTTCCGTTGAGAAAGGCTCCCAGACGTGGGGCCGAAATATTCGGAGTATTTTTGTTTAATTAAGTGTTTATTTTATTGTATTCACTGCTTTATAAAAATTAAAACCCGTTTTTCTTGTTTAATTTTGCTTAATGGAAAAGCAGTGTGGTCTAATAAATTAGAAAATGCCATTCCCCAATAGCCATTAAATAAGAAGCTCTATTGAATAAGTCTATTCTAAAACTTACTTTAAACCTTATCTGTCTTAAAGCGCATTAGGTCAACACAAAAAACAATTAGGTTTTTCCCCAGTAGGTGATTGGAGAATCAGCAAACAACGAACCACACTTAGAAACAATAGGGAAATTGTTTTTTCTTTTTTTTTCAAGACAGTGGAATTTTAAATCTAAATGAATATTTTAGCCCTATTTCCAAAGACCGTCCTCAGCCCATCACAAGAGAAAATATAAAAAAGAAACTTACATTAAAGACTAAAAATTTTTATATGTTAATACAGCAATGAATCTTATTTCATAAATTGTGTAATGAATATAAGTTATATTATAATCTAAATTATATTATAAATACAAACTATAAATTATATATAATAAATTATTATTATTATTATAAATATGTAAATTGTATAGAGATAATATAAACAAATTCTATCATAAATAAAATAATTTAATAAATTATATATTTGACTTACAAATTGCCTCAGAAACGTTTAGTTCAGTTTTTGCCGTGTTTATGATATATTTGTTTATTATAAAATTTTCTAGTCGATTTAATTTTTATTTTTTTGATTTATACTGTAAGAAGAAAGAATTAGAAAAAAAGTGATAATTACATCCTATTTGAAACTCAAGTATTTGATGCTAGTCGTTTTATTTGCTTAATTAAAAACTAATTGTAAAATATTGACAAAAAGGAAAGTAAAAGTGGAGAAAAGAAGAAAAAGATCCAATCGTTAGAATGATCGAAAATTTTTGCTTAGTAAGAACAAAAAATAAAAAATATCTATTTCATTTATTAAGGTCAGTACATAAACGCGGCTGAATTAGCATATATTCATACCAGATTGTTCAGCACCAAGGACAAACAGTGCCAACCAATACCAAACGGCAGCAAAATTAGGGCTACTCACTAATAAGTGGAAATTCCGATTAAAAGAAAATACGTGATAGATTGGACCTAATCAGATAAACAGATATAAGGATTACTTATCATTTAGATGAATTACTTGAAGACTAAACTTTACTACAGTTGTATGATGCGTGTCATTTTTTTTTTGTTGGAGGGGAGCAACTTAAAGAGAAAGCAGAGCGAATTGAAAAAACAGTACTTAAATATGCCAACTCTTACATTTCAACGAATGAAATCCAAAATAAACTTTGAAACATCAAGAGAATGTAACAGTGACAAGGTAAACCACGAGAAAACAGTACTGAAATATTCCAACTCTTAGATTTCAATGAAATAAAAAATCAAAAGTGAACTTTGAAACATAAAGCGAATTTAGCAATGATTAGGTATACCACGAGAAAACACTACTAAAATATTCCAACTCTTACAGTTCAACGAAAAAAAATCAAAAATGAACTTAAAAACATCTTCAGAATGTAACAATGAGAAGGTAAACCATGACAGACACTACTGAAATGTTCCAACTCTTACATTTCAAAGGAAAAAATACAAAATGAACTTTGAAAAATAAAGAGAATGTAACAGTGACAAGGCAAACCACGACAAAACCCTACTGAAATATTCCAACTCTTACATTTCAACTTAAAAAAATCTAAAATGAACTTTGAAACATCAAGAGAATGTAACAGTGACAAGGTAAACCATGACAAAACACTACTAAAATATTCCAACTTTTACATTTCAAGGAAAAAAAAAATCTAAAATGAACTTTGAAACTTCAAGAGAATGTAACATTGACAAGGTAAACCACTACAAAACACTACTGAAATATTCCAACTCTTACATTTCAACGAAAAAAAAAAATCAAAAATGAACTTTGAAACATCTTCAGAATGTAATAGTGACGTGGTAAACCACGACAAAACACTACTGAAATAATCCAACTCTTACATTTCAACGAAAAAAATCCAAAATGAACCTTGAAAGATCAAGAGAATGTAACAGTGACAAGGTAAACCACGAGAAAGCACTACTGAAATATACCAACTCTTACATTCCAACGAGAAAAAATCCAAAATGAACTTTGAAACATCTTCAGAATGAAACAGTGACAAGGTAAACCATGACAAAAAACTACTGAAATATTCCGACTCCTACATTACAACGTAAGAAATCCAAAATGAACTTTGAAAAATCAAGAGAATTTAACAGTGACAAGGTAAACCACGACGAAACACTACTGAGATGTTCCAACTCTTACAAAGAACAAGAGAATATAATGGTGACAAATTAAACCACGAGAAACACTACTGAGATATGCCAACTCTTACATTTCAACAAAAAAAATCCAAAATGAACTTTGAAACATCAAGAGAATGTAACAATGGCAAGGTAAACCACGACAAAAAATATTTAAATATTCCAACTCTTACATTTCAACGAAAGAAATCCAAAATGAACTTTGAAAAATCTTCAGAATGTAACAATGACAAGAAAAATCATGACGAAATGTAAAAAAAAGTTGAAAAAAATACTATGTTAAAAAAAAAAAAAAAGTGTAATAAAATGGGGGCTCGGGGGGGGGGAGGGGGCTCTTTGGGGGCTCGAGGGGAGGGAAGCCCTTTGGGGGCCTGGGGGGAGGGGCACGTTTGGGGTTGAGGTAGGGGACCTTACAACACTGTCCAAATGGAACTTGTGTATTATAACGACCACAGAGTTTCGACCCAGATCATCCTCTAAAATGTCTCAAACTGTTTCGCCGAAATAATCCCTAAAATGCCGACTAATTTGTTTTCTCCCAAATAATTCCCTAAAAGTAATTCCTGCGTGTTCCTTTGTTTCAGCGTCCCTGCGCTGTAACATTTGAAATTCCCAGGAAACCATTTCCCGTGTAAAATTAAAATATATTCAATCTTAAGGTTTCGAATGAATATTAATTTATCTCTCAGACCTAAAGATCAGAGAAGCCATATTTAAAAATAGAACATTAATTTATCTCTCAGACCTAAAGATCAGAGAAGCCATATTTAAAAATAGAATATTAAATCATCTCTCGGACCTAAAGACCAGAGAAGCCATATTTAAAAATGAAATCCCCTCATGATAGAATTCCCAGTTGATTATGCAAATCAATTTCTCAGAAATCCTGTCCCCTCTAGTGGATCAATACACTTAGATTGGCCTAGAAAGAGGTGTCACTGACCCGTTAGCGGGTCAATAATTCCCCGTTAGTACTCAGTGCACATGTGCAAACTTCGTCTCGGAGTCAGTAGGCTTAGAAACAGCCCCTGATTGACCTTGAAAAAGGTGTCATTGACCCGTTAGTGGATCAACAAACCATGAATAAATTATGTAAGATCAGTACCTTCTTGCCCATCTCTACTAGTATCTAAATCGTCGAAAGACTGCATCAAGGATTCAAGGCAAGGGTTAGTAATTGTATTTAAATAGGCTAGGATGAAAGGTTTTGCCCAAACTAATATGTTAAAAAGTTTTCCTAGATTATAGTCAACCAATCCTAACTAGCTCAATACCAATCATCGGCCAATTCCAACTATCTGCATCATATCGAAGATTAGAAACCCTATAAGCATATTTATAAAAAATACGTTTTAATCAAAACATTCGCCCACGATTAGGAACTGTCCATGCACAGGGGTATTACCCTATATAATTATTTAGCAGCAATAAGCCTAGGATCGCTTGTGTGAGAGGTTGACTCTTATTGATAATCAGGGGCGTCAGTTGGAGGGGGGCAAGGGGGCAGTTGCCCCTCCAATAATGTGGAGAAAAAATTATTATATATACCGTACCCCTTGACTATCTGGATATGGACCTTTCTTCCCCTCCCCCCCCAAAAAAAAACAAACTAAATGCTGGAGATTCACCCCTGTTGATAAGAAAGCATAGCAAAGTGTTGAAAGCGGTGATCAGATGCATTTGGGGCAATATGGAAGTGGGGAGGGGTAGTCACCCCTTCCCACTCTGACCTCTAATCAATTGACCTCTAGTTGATCTCTAATCAATTTTACTTTTAAATAAACCACAACAACTTTTATTTTTTAATCAAATGAGCCCCCTCCAAAGTTTCTATGACCAACCTTATATATGAAGAGCCACTGGGAAAAAATAATAATTATTATTAATTGAAGCCTTATGGCCGTTTACTATAGACAATGCTAGCGGTGGCGGATCCAGGGGGGGCAAGGGAGCGTGCGCCCCCTAGCGTAGTCTAAAGCAGTCTAATATACTTAATTAACTCAAGTTTGCGTTAATTAAACTTGCTCCTAACGCAAGTTTATCGGATCAACCTATTTTGCCCCCCCCTCCCCAATTTTTTTTTTTTTCGTATCAACCTATTTTGCCCCCCCCCCCTAAGAAAATCCTGGATCCGCCCCTGAATGCTAGTGTGTTGTCTTTGATTCTGCAACAAGGATAAGGTCATACCAATGTATACAAGTCTAAAATCACTTGGGTAAATGACTTATTCCAAAGATTTTACAACGCAAAGGATATTAAAAAGCCGTAAATAGTCATTACATAAAAAATAAATAAAAGTCCTACAGCCATTTAATTAGGAGTCATTAATCACCAATATGACATTCCAAAGGTTCCTGGCAAACTTTCAACTTGGGAAACATGTAGTATTTTGAACGAAGATTAAGATAATCCGTCTTATACATCCTTCAATACAGTCCTTTCATATGAGCCGGAACACCAAAATTAATAGATATATTTATGTAACGGACATACATCGGTTCATTTCTGCAAGCACTCTTAAAGTATTCAGCATAAGATTAAATCCCGTCTTCAAGATCAGGGGACAAATCTTTCTTTTTTAAGATTATATTAATTTCGGTTGTATTTATCTTTTGACAAATGTTTAACATACAACTCCACTCGTTTGGCCATTGGTATACATTGATCTAAGTACGGTGCCTGTGTGGATAGGCAGGTAACGCCATGGCATAAAGTAATCCCAGCTGTTTTTGAACATTGATGGGACCATCATATAAACCAGGGGTTCCCGACCTTTTTCAAATCCTGTAACCCTTAAAAAGATTTCCATTGGGGTGTACCCTCTCTCGCGTAGTAATATTAACTAACCTATAATACTTGTAAGATATTATTTTTATTTTCTTCCTCATCTTAATTAAGACTGAGCTTTAAATGTACAAATTATAAATACAACATAAATGAAAACTGAGTATATTCGTAAAGTGAGAAATAAGACTAAATATAACTAAAATTCTTTTTTAAACGAAAACTAAAAGAAAAGAACGCGTAAGTTACTGCTATAAGTCAGAAAACAAATCTAAAACTAGATTGGATACATCTTTTAACATAATCATAGGCAGCGCATTAGCGCTGCCTAAGTAAAGAACAATGTTGGCAAAATGTATTATTTTTTTTCCATACCAGGGCACTTCGTATCGAAGGAGTTGTCGCAGAAAGGGAGTGGAGGGCAATTAACCCCTCTCTAACGCCCACCATTTCCCCAAATACATCCAATCAAAATGTTGTGATAGCCATTTTGTTCAGCGTAGTTGATTTCCAGATAGAAAATACATTTTTGAGGAGGAAACTTCCCCACAACCCTAAGGGCAAGGGTTTTAAGTTATGCCCTGGGGGGCATATAAGAACGATGTTGGCACGATGTATTATTTATTATTTTTTCCTTTAGACCGGGGCACTGCGTATCGAAGAAGTTGTCGTAGAAACTTCGAAAAGGGCTCATTCAATTGGAAATTGGAGTGGAACACCCTTTCCATTCCCGCCATTTCCCGAAACACACCCAATCACAATTTTTAGAGAACTATTGTGTTCAGCATTGTTTATTTTTTAATTTAGATCATGTTTTTGAGGAAGATACTCCTCTAAAGCCTCTATGACAAGTTTTGTGAGATATAACCTGGGGGCATATAAGGTTTTTATAGAAAGTGTTGTCGCAGAAACTTCGAAACGGTTCATTTGATTGGAAATGGAAAGGGCTAGTGCTTTTTTTAATAGTTGAAAGTGATTAGAAAGCGACCTACGCCCCTCTGACGCCCACCATTTCCCCAAACACATCCAATCAAAATTTTGAGATATCCATTTTGTTTAGCGTAGTTGAAAGTTCCGGAAATTAGGTCTTAGAGGATGACAACCACCTTAACAGTGCATAAGGTAAGGGTTGTAAATTATGCCCTGGGGTCATATAAGGTGTTCATAGAAAGAGTTGTCGTAGAAACTCAAAAAGAGCTCATACGATTGGAAATCGAAAGGCCTCTAGTGCCCATTTTAATAGTCGAAAGGGATTGGAAGGCAACTAACACCCCTTCCACACCCACCATTTCCCCAAACACATCCAGTCAAAGTTTTGAGATAGCCATTTTGTTCAGCATAGTTGCTTTCCAGATAGAAAATATGTTTTTGAGGAGGACACTCCCCCACAGCCCTCAGGGCAAGGGTTTTAAGTTATGCCCTGGGGTCATATAAGAACGATGTTGGCACAATAATAATTTATTTTTGACCCACAATACAGAAAATGAAGTGGAGTAACACAAGAAAAGATAAAAAAAAAAAAAAAAAAAAAAAAACCACAAAGATACATTTTAAAAAAGCATAAAAAAAAACTATTACAATCAATGCACGATGGCTACCCGGATAAGTGGGTGGTTAATACTCAAAGTAGCATAAATGTTCTTTTGAAGACGGCTACTTTGTCTGACAAAACAATTTACAATAACCGGAGCGCCGAAAAACCATATCATCTTTCTATTACTGTACCTGCGAGGTAGATACAATAAAAACTTGCAATATCTGGAACACATAGTTCTAATATCGCTAATATCCCCTGGCCGAAACAGGATGTGAAGGCCAGCTGGGAACAAACCCGCATGGTCACAAAAACTGGAGTACAATTTAGCCAATGCTTTTCTGTTATATCTTCCCCTGTTGAAGACAATTTTGGCATACCCCAGTTTCAGCTTCTCTTTAATATCACTCAATGCCCGGAAACGAAATAAGGTAAGTGATTTGCAAATATTGATCCCAAGCCATCGGAAAGATTCAACACTTTTTACAGAAAATACGCCGCAATCAAGCGGTGTCGCTGAAGATTTTGAATTAAACACTAAATATTCGCATTTATCAGTGTTGAGGCTTAATCCAATTTCCCCAACCAGCCGCGATACTAGCAGCACAGACTTCATTAATGTAAACTTTGACCTGCTAACAAGCAGAAGATCATCCGCATATGCAATATAGGAGACGTTTGACAACCCTGAGGAGTAAAAAAGCGGTATCATATTAAGAACATACAATAAACAAGGTTTAAAAATATGAGGTGAAAGCACACCACCCTGACAGACCCCAGATCTAACTGGGATTTTGCCAAAGGCCCGGGAGCCCTGCCTCAACTGAATAAATGAATTCTGGTGCCAAAACCGAAGTACACAAATAATTGAACTATTTATACCCAGACGTGCCAGAGAAAACCATGCCTGAGAGTGACAAACAGTATCGAAAGCTTTAGATAGGTCTAACGCACAAAAGTGAACTTCCGTTTTTAAACGATGTGCTTCTTGTAACACCTTTACAAGTATACGGTGAGCATGATGGCATCCTATGCGAGACTTAAAACCGAACTTTTTTGCGTCATAATCCACCTTATCTTGAATAAATGGGAGCAATACATATTCAAATAGTTTGCTTAAATTACACGCTACAGTGATAGGGCAGTAGGATCCACAATTAAGCGGATCCTTCCCTCGCTTCAGAACAGAGGTAACAGTACCACACAGGAAAGAATCAGGCACTAGTGAGCTACTAACACACATCTGAAAAAGTAGTTGCAGATGGCTAATCAACTCGGGAGAATCGATTCTTAAATGTTCAACACAAATTCCATCCAAATCAACAGATTTAGATTTTAGTTTTTTAATGCTTCTCACAACAGACTCAGCACTAATAGGGATAATATCTTTCTGGCGTAGTCTACGCGGAATAACTGAATCAAGCAATCTACAAAACCTGGAATGGACTGCATAATTTACTGTACTGAAAACTGTCGAGTAATGACTAATCCATGAATCACCAGGAATTAAACTGAACGAAACAGTCAGGTTTAGCTTACTAGAATTCACCACTTCACTCCATTGCCGAGGATTCTTCGGAAATTCCTTACCCTTATATCGGACGCTTCGCAAATAATATTTGAATTCAGATTTAGTTTTTCTTTTAATATTAAATACATGACCCTAAGTGGGGCGGCCGCACGCATTCCATATCCGAAGCCACATTTTTGCCCGATTTTTAACTGAGGGTCCTCTTTCCATAAAGAACTTCTAGTTTTCGAACGAATACGCGAAACAGGGACAGCTATGGCCTCGGCTTGTTTAAGGCAGGCAACAATCAGAGAATAGTAAGAATTAAGTTGTGATCGAGCATTAGGCGAGAGGACACTGGTACAAAGTAAATGGTAAGGAACTATCACAGATGAGAGCAGAGTTGCCAAAGTACAGATATATAATGTCAGTTAGCTTTATTCCATTCACGCTTATTATACTATTTCATTCACCGTTCAGAAGATTCACACTGATTCAGCCCAGAAGAATGCGAAACAGAGACTGTAAAAGATAGGGGAAGGTGATCATAATATCTTTCTTCACTATGAACCTCGACACTCGAGCATATAACACCAGCCGAGCAAACACAGTGGTCTATATCAGACACACATCCACTATTATGAATATAAAAAAAATCTGCACTCTTGGCTACTATCTGATATCCATCTGGCAAAGACTGAAGCACACGATCAGACCGAGTTGACTCTCTATTTATGTTACAATTTAGGTCTCCCACTATGATCCACTTAAAGCTATGACTTTCAATATTCCGAAGGAAATTCTTCAGAGAAGACACAATTTTTGTGAATTTATTAAGTGACAAAACTGTTTTTTTAACATGAGGTAGGTAAGTATTGATAATCACTAGATCTGCAATTCGAAGGGCAATAAAATTATCGCAAGAGTGTATGCACTGGGGAGAGAAGCACGAAAGTCTATTACTCACAAGAAATGCAAGCCCTCCGGAATGTCTGCCCCTCGTACGTCTGGCACTGGTTGTATAAGCTACATGTTCATCACTTCTGTTTAGTGAGCTGACACTTACCGCCGGCAAAAAGATGTTCCTGTAGCAACACGATGTCAAAATCGTTCATTTTCTGATTTATTGAATAATCTTTGTCTTTGGTGCCATTTAGGTTGAAGGAACACACAGAAAACGTTACTGCTCTAGGCATTTCTTGTTTGAGGCTCTCTTAGCTATGGGATTGTGGATTACGCGGCATTTTAGACTGAATGTAACATGACCTTCACAACACAGCACGCATTTCAGTTCAACCAAGCATGGTGCAACTTTTGTTGATAAATGCATACCGCTGCAGCAGGAACAACGGGGAGGGCTGGTACAATTGGCCTTGACATGATCTGGTGATTGACACTTATAACAGCAACGGGGAGGACGGAGGCACTCAAATACTCGGAAAATTTCATATTCTACCTTAAGTCCGAGACGAAGTGCATTTGAAAGTCCAACAGCATCGTAGAAGAATATCTTAACAGTCAAGGACTGCCCGAGGCACTTAGCGTCTACAACTCCTTCACGCCCCACGAACAAACTGACGTCATAAGCTAGCTGTATGTCTTTAACTATTCCAACGAGTTTCTGCTCTTGAAGTTTTGCATCGCACTTCAGAACATTTGGTACCGCATCACAAACGTCCTTTGCAGCAACTGGGTCAATCTGCACAAAAAGTATATTGCCCGACGGATTGATAGAATGATTGGCTTGGTGTCCCTTGATTCGGTCAATGACATCGTGGCGTTTTACAGGATTGTCACCCCCGGAACTTCAGAGACCACTACAGTAGTGGTGGATGCGTTGCCATTTCTCTTACACGAAGTACTTGACAAGGAGAGGAAATTCATACAATAAGATGTCGATTTCTCGTTTATCTGTTTAAGGGCTTGGTCTAGGGAGCTAATCTTACTGACTAACCTGGAGTAAGCTACTGCAGGGATAACCGCCACTTCAGTAGGTGAGACAATGACAAAAATTGGCAGCAGGGTATTATCAGAGTCACACTAACGCAACAAGTCCAAAATATCTTTCAAATTTCACCCTGCCGCTTTGGAACAGATTTATTCAGATCTGCTATTCCCCAAAACTCCGCCTTGGCGTCTTTAATGACTTTATCATCAAAAAATTCCAGTGCATGATTAATTATCGTCACGTCATCGATTCCTTCACGAAAATTTGATTGGAGAAAATTCAGAACCGGCAAATATGCGTATTCCACTAACATCTTGCTCACGTTACAGCAATAATAACTGAAATGCCAATTTTAGGTCAAAAACAGTCCATTGATATAGTTAGATCAATATCCAAAGAATTAAACCTTATGCGCAATGGAAAAGTATAGTCTCTCCTGGAAAACAACATCCACTCCCGAGTGCTGAATGATGTTTTTCAAGTGGTTTCGATGCGAGAGGAGTAAGGTAAGTGTTGGAGGCTGTCTACCTTGTCCCCGCAATTTAAGGGGCAAGCCCAGCGGGTACCACGCTAACAACAGAGGGTACCCAGTGGCTCTTGCTAACAACTCTCCACCCCTCTTCTGCTTACTTTTCTTTCCCCAACTCAATCTCAGCGTAATTGCCTACGAATATCGTATGTCCAGTTTGATCTTAAATGTGAACTTTTATAATTTTGAAGGTCACTGAATTAATTAAGTTCTTGTTAATGAAGTAATAAGTCTAAAAATAGGTGCTTACACTCTGAAGACTGACAATGAAAATGTACTGTCCCAAGGGAATTCGATATAGCCAGCAAAACGATAATCTGATTATGTAAATAAATCCAAACTGAAAGTCCACAGGGGAAAATCACAGCTTTAGCAGGGTTATATCTGAAAAAAATTTGGTGTTAGCACAACGAAGTCTGAATCAATACTGAAATGTATTATTGTATTACAATTATTTTTATTATTTATTAATGTATTATGTATTATTTATTATTTTTTTCCTTTAGACCAGGGCATTTATGTACATATACGGATATTTAGTAATCAAAATGTTAATATTATTTGATTTATTAAAGTTATAAAAGTAAAAACATTTCTATTTTTTCAGTAAAGTGCAAATTCTGTTCTGGCCTTGGGAAGGCATAGGGGTTATGAGCCCAACTCATGTTAATTTCTGCTCGTTTTGAGTTTGACTCGGTTATTTATTGTAATTTCTGTTCGTTTTGGGTTTTATTTATTCATCGATGCTGATTTGTGGTAGTTTCACGCTTGGTAGATAATTTGATTTTATTTTTGCTCATTTTTGGTATAATGGAGTTGTTTACTTTTCTTTGAAAAAGTTTTTTTTAATTAATCTCAGAGTAACAGAACATTTTGCATTGTTATTTTCTAAAGTATTCGGCACAAATATTTATGAACGGACAACTTAATAGTTTCATTTATGAACAGAAAACTTAACACTTCTCAATGAGATCCTTAACACTTACACTTCTCTTAAAACTTAACACTTCTCAATGATATTATGTTTGAGCAAAGATTTTTGAAATATGGGCATAACGATGACAGGTAGAGCCTTAAATAAGGAGCTGGAACATGTATGTTTTTAGGTTTTTTATTGATAAACGCAAACAATGAAAATTCTCACTCAACAAGTGCTGGACTTTGGAAAGCCAGCAAACACTTCAAGACTTTGTAAGGCTTTTTTACGACGAAACAACTGGAAATGCAACTGGGGGAGACTCGAAGTCATGCTTTATTAGGCAAAGATGGACACCCTAATAACTTTCAAAAGAGATGGGGTTTCAAAAATAATTCCAAAAGGTTAAATATTTTTGTAATGTTACTGCTACTACTACTAACAACAAGTCATTGCAGTGCCAAGTCACCTGAAGCCAACACAGTCAACGCGGAAGCTCCTCGTGTAGGTAAAACTGCTCACTTGATCGATATTCTCATTACTCAACATCCCCTCTTCACCTTCATTTGTTCCTAGTTTAAGCAACTTAGTCTTCTTAACATTAATTTTCAAACCTCCCATTCTTGAACCCTGAACTCACAAAATCTAAAAAAAAATAATACATTTTGCTACCATTTTTATCTAGGACACTAGTACCATCTGAATAATCTAAAATACATGCACAAAAACAACATCACTGTGACAGTATGCTTACTGGGAAAGACCTGTTAATTAACAGCCTATTAAAAAAAGGACATTCATATAACATTTTACATAATAGAGAAACATCGCTTTAAAATTATTCTGAGGAAGTTTCCATGAGGGCGAGGGAATTCCATGGGGGTAGAATCTTCCAAATTAAAACGAATTTGATTTTAGTATCTTTTCCCTACTCTTTGCATACGCAATAAAACAAATTAATAAGTTAATTTACGGTAAAATACAATTTTATTCAGCATGACTTTCAAATTAAAATTCGATGTTTGTATTTATTGATTCAGCATATGATGGTGTTTTTCGATTTTTCAATGGAGGAGCAAATTTGGGGGATGGGGAGCTAAATAGTGGCAGCTGGGTAACTGGGGTCCAAATACTTTGGATAAGAAAAATATGTGCACAACAAAAAAGAAAAAGAGATATCGCTGTCTCATACTTCCGTAGTAAAAAGTTTGCTTGAATTCCATTGTTCTATTTTTTTGCACCATGTTTTCAGGACAGTCACACCATTCTTGATACGTATATCAGAATGGGGTGCCCTTTAACTGACAATTTTCTAACCATCTTTTTGGTAATCCGTTGCCGATTTGTCAAATTTTGAACTCGTGAGAAGTACCCAAAACCTGAACATTTTTTTTTATATAGAATTTTTTGTTTGATACATATTGAGACAACCGATTTCCCTGGATTTGTTTATATTAAAACCAGTGCATGCATAGGTCTAAAGTCTGTTGTACCAAAAGGCTCTAAAAACTGGCAGTAACTGTTACAAAGTTGAGAGCTTGATTAACCCTTTCAAGGCCGTACCCAGGATTTTTTTTCGGAGGGGTTTTACTCCAAGATTTTTTTTCGGGGGGGGGGGGGCTGCACAAAAAAAACTCAAAACACATAAAAACTGGAAAACCTTCACATTTATTCCTTTCATTAACCAATTAAAAAATACAACAAACAATCACATTTCCCTGACAACATTTTTGTATAGAATATACAAAAACATTTCCCTTGCAAGAAGCCTTTAAAAGCAACATAAAGAGCTACATTAAACCAAAGATAAAGTCAACTAATGATTCAAGCGTAAATCGGGGCATAAATCAATAACTAAATGAAACCCAAAACGAATAGAATCTATAAAAAATAATCAAGTCAAACCTAATACAAATAGCAATTAACTAAAGCAGGAGTAGGGCTAGTGCCCACCATGGGCGCCCATAAGCTGAATTCCAGGGGGGGGGCAAACTTCGTCTAATTGCTACTTTTAATGCTATATAATAGAAATCTCAGAACAAAAATATAAAAATAAGGCAGCATCATTCAGCCAGGGGGGGGCAGACGCCCCCCCCCCCCCCCCCTGCCCCGGCCGGGCCCCCCATATGGGCGCCCATGGTGCCCACTCATTCTTCATGAAACAAGAACGTCATTTTCGCTTAACTAAAAAAAGTAAATATTTAAAACATTTCTCTGTTGTAAGATTAAAAACTCAAAATTTTCAGGAATGAATATCAACACATACTGTACTGCCAATTCACATTTGGTTAATGCTTTTTAGTAATCTTGGTCATTATGGCAATTTTTGTTCTTTTTTATAATTGATGTAGCGAAAAATAAAAACTCACTGCTAGAAATAAAAACCACTTTGAACAACAATTGTTATGCTTTCGTCCTGGTATTTAGAAAGCATTGAAGGCGTTAGTCCTAGTCTTGTTTGTGGTAATTTTTGTTAGTTTTAGGTTTGACTTCATTATTGATTGCATGGGCGTAGGTAGGGGGGCAGGGGGCAGCTGCCCCCTAGACCTTCAAATTTGCATTACATATGGCTGGAAAAGCAGATGGTTTGGAAAAAGCAGTTGATAAAACTCCATCACACTATCTAGTGCCCCCCCCCCTAGACAATATGCTGCCTAATCCTGCCTACGCCCATGATTGATTGTAATTTCTTTCTGTTTTGTCTTTTATTTATTAATTGACAGAGACTTATTTTTGTTTACAGCTTGAAATAATATTTTCCTTTAATTCTTCTCGTTCTTGGTCTAATGTAGCTATTAACTTTTCGTTGAAAATCTTCTTTTATGGAAAGCTTTTCTAAAGAGGTTTTCTAAACGGCTAAAAAGAAAAACGGGTACTGATGCATTATGCGGACACGGCTACATACTGTATGTGGAATGTCAAACGGGAAATGCTACAGTCAAATAGGATGAATATATAATAGTTTAGAAACAAATTTGGGCTATATATTTGCACATTAAGGGGGGAGGGGGGTTAAAGCATACCATATATTAAATATATAACCTAACGTAACCTAGGTACCTTCCCTCCCCCTAAACCCCAAAAAATAACAGCTTAAATATTGTAATCTCAATGAAAACCGCGCTTTGCATTCCACTCTAACAACTGTTTTAATACCGGGTATCTGTATCTCCCGTTTGACTGTAGCATTTCCCGTTTGACATTCCACATACAGTATATAGCGGTGTCCGCATAATGCAATAGTACCGAAAAATGTAAATTTGGCTGTCATAGGTTCAAAGGAAAGCACATGGTCAGGGAGGTATTTACTGGCAATAAACTAAGCGATGAAAACCTTTCTTTCTCATTAAGTTACATGATAAAATACAAATGGTGTTTACAAGAACCAGGCCTAGTATAACATCTTAGTAGATTCAATCAACTCCTTGTCAATAACAGTCTCATTTCCTCATATCTGCATTTAGTGTCATCACATTGATAAACAAACATAACGAGCTCAGTTGGCCAGTTTATTTATTTAGCAGGATTGTGCAATATAACTATAGAAACCTGTTCTGTATTCTGAAGCTTTGCGTTGAGAAAAAAAAGCGTCTGGCCATAAATCCCCATAACCCTGCATGCAATTTTTGCTTAGTATAAATTCCAGGGGTTGCGCATTATGTGCTACAAGCCAATGGAGGATCTAGATCAAACTTTGGGGGCGGGGGAATGTGATAAGGGTGCAAATAACTGACCAAATTGACTAACTTATTTTAAAAAAGAGAAAACAAAATGAGAACACCATAATTTTTTTGGGGGGGGGGGAGGGGACACTATCTCCGCCACCCTCCCCTGGTTTCGCCCCTACTGCAAGCACAAACAATTCAAATTATGATAAAGCTAGTTGAATAGCTTCTTGCTTTCTTGGAAAGCAGTTGAGTTTGGTGAATGAGTCTCTTAGGAATGAATCCAGGGCTCAAAATATGCCCTGGGAAGGTATTGTCAAGCTATTGTTTCAACCTTTTTCTTATTTTAGGTCTCAGATGATTGGGTACATGACAGGTTTTGCCTAAATTTTGACGAAAAATTTTTAACATAAATTTTAGTTTCTCGGTATCTTTTTCATTAGCTCTAGTTTCTGGAAATGCAATTGCTATTAGGCCACTTTAGCTATTGAGAACAGTTAATACAGAGCCCTGGATAACACCACATTTAACAAGAATTTCACTTGAAACAAATCCATTAAGGTGAACATACTGCTCTCTGTTATGGAGGTAATCATGAAGCAAAGCCAAAATATCCCCTCTTAGTCCATAAAATACACATTTTTGCAATAGTATTTGGTGGTCAACAGTGTAAACCACTCAAACCTACTCTAAGGTTATTATCAAGAGCTCCATTAATTAGAGCTTTTTTTTAATTTTCTTAGGGGGAATCCTTGTAATATTTATTTATGTCTCTTCCCTGAGTGCTAATGAGAAGTTTAATGTTAGATTGACCTCTTTCCTCTGAACCTTATCCACAGCTATCATTTTTCTACTAATCCTGACTAGGACTGAGATGCTATCAATACTGAGGGTTGTGGGGGAGTGTCCTCCTCAAAAATATATTTTCTATCTGGAAATCAAATACGCTGAACAAAATGGATGTATCAAATTTTTGATTGGTTATGTTTGGGGTAATTGTGGGCGTGGGAGGGGGGGCTAGTTGCCCTCCAATCATTTTCGACTATTAAAAAGGGCACTAGAATTCTCGATTTCCAATCGACTGAGCCCCCTTTGAAGTTTCTACGACAACCCCTTCCATATGAAGTGCCTCTGGGAAAAAACAAAAAAAAACAAAAAAACATTGGAGCCGTATGGCTTTTACTATAGGGAACGCTACAGCGTTGCCTCTGATATAAATGTAAAATTTCCGTTTTCATTGATAATTGTTGGATGTAATCGCAGCAATGTAAGCACAATGTGCTATTTTTTTTATTTGTTTGTTTTTGAAAAAAAATTCACCAAGGCACTACGTATGGAAGACTTGTCGCATAAACTTCGAAAGAGGCTAATTCGATTAGAAATTGAAAGTTTTAGTCCCCTTTCTAAGAATAAAAAAAAACATCCGATAAATATTTTGAGATAGAGATTTGAAATTTGAGATAAACATTTTCAGCAAAGCTTAAAAGTACAAAAACTGCTGTGCAAAAAAATGAAAAAAAGATTTATTTAGAAAAGAAACGGAAAACTAATTAAATCAAATATAGTTTTAGTCTGGACAATGCTTAATAAATCCAGTCCAATTGGGACAAATTGTAATGTAGAAAGTACAGTTTTTCAGCATTTTGTCCTCTCAGAGACCTTCGTTCATCATCATAAATGTTCCCAACTATGTTGAAAATTTCTTTCACATGGGACAGAAGAGGGTGGATAGCAAAGATACTTCCGAACACGTTGTGCCAGTCTCTTAAAACGACTGCTGTTATTTCGCCACCACTCTAATGACAGCTTTTTTCCTGTCAATGACGGCCTCATTCCTGTACCTTTCCAATTCTTGATCTAAGTTGTCCGCTGACTCTTCTTCCTCACTTGTTGAAGTTGTGAGCATATTAGCAAACAGGTGGTCGATCAAAGCTGCTGTCCCTTCTCTCCTTTGTTTGGGGTTTCCTCCTTTTCTTTTGCAGTGGCTAATTTCGTTTCTTCCAATGTCTGACTCTGTGTTTCTTCTTGTAGTCACCTTTTAGTGTTACTGAGTGCCCCTTTATTTAGGGGTTGGTGCTTGTATCTTGGATCCAGGAGACAAGAAAGAACATCTTCTATGGTTGTAGGTTCTTAAACTCACCCTTCATTTTGAACATTGCTGCACCAAGTGTGTATCGACAAGTATTTACAATAAATATATTTTGACTTCATTTGACTTATCTGGTGGTTCTCTCTGTTCTCCTCTATGAACGTGAAACGTGGTCACTAAAAGTAGCCGAAGCGTTGATCTTGAATACCTTCAACCACAAAAGCCTGCGTCATATCCTGGGCCTCCACCTCTCAGATAGAATGTCGAACGACGAAGTCAGGAGAAGATGTGGGGATCGCCCATTTGTGGATATATATAACTGCTCACTTGATCGATATTCTCATTACTCAACATCCCCTCTTCACCTTCATTTGTTCCTAGTTTAAGCAACTTAGTCTTCTTAACATTAATTTTCAAACCTCCCATTCTTGAACCCTGAACTCACAAAATCTAAAAAAAAATAATACATTTTGCTACCATTTTTATCTAGGACACTAGTACCATCTGAATAATCTAAAATACATGCACAAAAACAACATCACTGTGACAGTATGCTTACTGGGAAAGACCTGTTAATTAACAGCCTATTAAAAAAAGGACATTCATATAACATTTTACATAATAGAGAAACATCGCTTTAAAAGTATTCTGAGGAAGTTTCCAAGAGGGCGAGGGAATTCCATGGGGGTAGAATCTTCCAAATTAAAACGAATTTGATTTGAGTATCTTTTCCCTACTCTTTGCATACGCAATAAAACAAATTAATAAGTTAATTTACGGTAAAATACAATTTTATTTAGCATAATTTTCAAATTAAAATTCGATGTTTGTATTTATTGATTCAGCATATTATGGTGTTTTTCGATTTTTCAATGGAGGAGCATATTTGGGGGATGGGGAGCTAAATAGTGGCAGCTGGGTAACTGGGGTCCAAATACTTTGGATAAGAAAATATGTACACAACAAAAAAGAAAAAGAGATATCGCTGTCTCATACTTCCGTAGTAAAAAGTTTGCTTGAATGCCATTGTTCTATTTTTTTGCACCATGTTTTCAGGACAGTCACACCATTCTTGATACGTATATCAGAATGGGGTGCCCTTTAACTGACAATTTTCTAACCATCTTTTTGCTAATCCGTTGTCACTTTGTCAAATTTTGAACTCGTGAGAAGTACCCAAAACCTGAAAATTTTTTTTATATAGAATTTTTTTGTTTGATACATATTGAGACAACCGATTTCCCTGGATTTGTTTATATTTAAACCAGTGCATGCATAGGTCTAAAGGCTGTTGTACCAAAAGCCTCTAAAAACTGGCAGTAACTGTTACAAAGTTGAGAGCTTGATTAACCCTTTCAAGTCCGTAACCAGGATTTGTTTTGGAGGTGTTTTTACTCCAAGATTTTTTTTTCAGGGGGGGGGGGCTGCACAAAAAAAAACTCAAAACACATAAAAGCTTTGCTTATATCCATTTTCGTTGCGTTTTTACGAGTCAAACAAATATTTCGGGGGGGGGGGTTCAACCACCCCTCTGGGTACGGCCTTGAATCCTTTATAAAAATTTATTAGGAAGAGTTTTAGGTCTGGATACTCTATAGCAGATAGAATCTTTTATATAATTTTAAAAGAGTATATTTCTTACTGGCTTAAAAGGTCGAAAAGTTTCCGATTCAAAACATATCTTATAAGCATATTCTGTTGTTTTTGTGTGGTATAAATCTAAAATGACACCTATAATTTAAAATAATAGATGACGCATAAAACTGTCTATAAACATTTTTAATGCCCCTTTGTGGTGGTAATATCAACACTCATTACAACTGGCTATTATTCAATTGAGATACACAAATATATGCATGAGCAATCGGAAAACCTGGCGTATTCACTCTTGAGGAGACTTCTGGGTCTCATTCATCCCATTTTATGCATGGAAAAATTTCCTCCAACTCTTCTAAGATACGATTTTAAAATTATCTTGAGGTTTATTTTATTTTTACAAAACCAGTCAGAAGGTGAATTTGTCTAGGCTACTCAGAGAATTCCAAAACATGAGAATGCAAATTAGACGGTTGGTCTTCAAAAATATGAGCAAGACTTTTAAAGACCCGTCGTTGTACTATTAAAGGTCTCAGTAACTTTTTATTTTTGTATGTTATAATTATAACAGAGAAACTGTTTAAACTACAGCTTATTTTCAGTAAATAGCAGATGTCACTTTGACCCTTAGAATGTTTAGGGGAGCGGTAGTCTGGCTCTTATTGGTCGTTATTTCTCTTGATATGAAGTTGGAAATAACTAATCATTTTAGTTACTGTTCCTATTAGGATCAATTTACGCATGCATAGCAGAAAATGTTATCTTTATGTTTGATTTGATTATTCATTTAAATTTCATTTCATTCAGGGTTTCAACTATCGATATACATTAGCTTCTGTTAGCTTTGAGTTTTAATAATTTGATTTTTTTTTTCTACTTGTCTTAAAATTTTTATATGGCTGTTTATTTTTCTTTTAAAATAACTATTCTGCAAATTATTTTTCAAATTGATTTCAGCTCAGTTTTTAATTGCCATATTTATATTACTGGTTAATCTTAGGAATATTTTTAGTTTTTTTTGTGGAATTAAATTAAAATTTTGGAAAAAATTTTATAAGGCTACTGAATTAAAATATTTGACCAGCAGTCTTTCCTGCAGTAATATTTTACTTTTATTTTTACTAATGAATTTGGGGTCTTTGAGGAAAAAAGGGGCGTGGAAGCAGGGCCAGTTGCCTAAAAAAATTTTCGGTCACTTAAAAAGGGCACTAAACTTTTAATTTCCGTTAAAATGAGCCCTCTTCCGACATTCTACGACCATTGGTCCAATTCGATCAACCCCAAAATTCAAACTTTAACAAACACGTATCCATGATCTTTCGTCTTTGCAAAATTACAAAATTCTACGTTTTACAGGCGGGAGCTTGAAACCTCTGCAGTATGGTTCTCGGATAAACTGAATATGATTCTGCGATTTTCATTAAGATTCCTTTTTGGGTGTGTTCACCCCTTTTTCCAAAATCAGGCAAGTTTTCTCCAGGCTTGTAGCTTTCGATGGGTAAAAATTAACGTAATAGATATTATATTTTTGTGATCAGCATAAAAAGAAAATTCTTTCGATGCATCTACTGATATCAAAACTTTGTTTTTTACAGTGGCGGTTACTATTGAGCCGAGCCGCTCCTTACTTATAGTTCGCTACCACAAACTGTTTGATATCACGCGTAAGAATGCCTTAATTTGTTTTGTTTTTTCAAGTAAGAACTAGTAAAGAATTAACCACGTTCTCATCACTTTTACTCGAGCCGATCTTTAAGTAATTTCCCGGAATGATTTGAAAAATTATCAGAAATGAAATAACAAAAGCAGGTTTTTCAGCTGAAATTGATGAGCTACCATATAACTTAAAATGAGCAGAAATTACTCCTTATATGAGGGAGGTCCCCCCTTCCTCAGCAATCGCTAGTTACGTAAAAGTTTTCTAGTGCTTTAATAAAGCTTCTTATTTCAATTGAACTTCTTATTCTTTGAGGATTGGTAAAAGGATTAAGAATTGAAAAGTAAAGTTTGGCTTAAAAAGTGAGGGTTGAGGAAATGGCAGTCCCCTTCAAAAAAGGAATAATTTCTGTTTGTTTTTAGTTTTTATGTTGCTCCTTTCTTTCCGTTGGAAAAAAACTTGTTTTATAAAATTAATTTCGGATCTTTATTCAAAAAATACCGTTTTGGTTTCTGATTTTGGATTTTGGATTTGGATTTTGGATTGGACCGTTTTGGATTTGGTTTTTGGTTTCTGATGGTATCAGGATATAATGGAACTGGCTTTGAAATTTGCTACTCTCCAAAAATGCGTCAAAGAAATGATTGAGAACTGGATCCGAAATAATGTTATGAAAAATTTGATTTCCAAAAAAATAAAATAGCTAAGGCGGCATCTAAAATAAATATTCATATTAGTATACATATAAAGCATATATTTTTACATATATAGTAGAATGAAACACTCAATTTTCGTATATATCAATGCATTCGAAAGTTAATTACTTTCTCCTCTTTTTTAATTACTCCAAAAATAATATCCCGCTTAAATCGAAAAATTATGTTTCTTGCTGGATTATTCTTTCAAACTTAATACTAAACAGATTATTTTACAATAAAAAATTATTAATACGTTGACTCGAGGTCAAACATTTACATATAACATTAAATCACTAGTTAAAATTTAAAGTAAATTAAAAAGGCGTATATATAAATAAGCATTGTGTAATAACTTACACAAGTATTTAAGTCGCAAAACTAGATATGTTATTATACTATTGGTTAAAACTTAAAGCATTTTTAAAAACAAAATACGGTATAGACTAGTATTTATAACAGTAGATATTTTCTCAATTACATTTGTTACAACTATATAACTTTTCTCATATGCGACTACATACATTTTGTTTTAACACTTTGGTTCTATTTCGAACCCACTTGCGTCATTAACTGTCATTAGCTTATAAGCCTGTTTGTTTATTCAGACTTTTAAGCTTTTCAATTCTTTTCGAATTTCTAGGTACTTTAGACAGTTTTCTTAACGTTTTTGTCTGTAATCTCTCTTTTTTTCAGATTTAATTGTCTTTTTGGTTTAAGGCTTTATTGACAGCTTATATCTGATAAGCTAAAAAAAATTTTGCTGTTCACCTTATACCTGTAATGCCATTATCAAATGATTTTTGCCTGTACTCTGAAGGTTCGCTTACCATGACTGCCTTCTGGTAGCTCCTTATAACGTTTCCAGGTCCTCTTGTCATGGCTACAGCTAAAAGGACTATTATGAACCTGCACAGACAAGAGTTATTTGTTTAATAATTTGTGGCTACAATTTCCTCTTGGGCTCTTCTTTCATCAGAAAAGTGGCCCTTGTGCAGAAAATACCGGGCCTTCACGGCAAACAGTAATTCAGTTTTTGACATACAAGTGACAATGACTATTTTATTTTAACGTCCCCACTTTTAGTGGTCTTGTCTTAGGTTTCAACAGCAAATTAAGTCCTTATTAATATTATGTGAAATTTTTTTTTTAATTTTTTATGACATGTTATTTATGTTTCTGAAAACGACTTCAACATAAGAGAGCCCAATTTCTTTTCTCGACTACTTTGAGCATTTTTCTAAAATTTCTATTGATCTTGGCCCGTATTAACCAATGTAACGGGAACACCGAAGTATTAGTGATAACAATTTGTACTTATTTAGCACAATTTTCATACTAGTTCGTTCGGGAAGTTCAATAAGTGTGTCTAACAGAGTTTAACTGACTTCATTCAGTT
Source organism: Artemia sp. Qi Xiang Cuo (assembly GCF_049724085.1). NCBI lineage: Eukaryota > Metazoa > Arthropoda > Branchiopoda > Anostraca > Artemiidae > Artemia > Artemia sp. Qi Xiang Cuo. The sequence goes on from NC_142811.1 coordinate 7,645,495, forward strand.
TATTTTCCTTTTAGTTTCGTTTGGCTATATTTTCAACTTTAACCTTTCTCTTTTTTTTGATTCGATATTTCAATGGAGTCTAAGGGTTTTTTCAAGTATTTTCCCGCTTTTTCAGTAAAATATTTGTTTTTTTTAAAGCCTATATTTATATATTCCATGTTCTTTTTCAATAACCTTAAAAAGTTTTTATGCTGATTGCCATTTATGATAAAATTCATTGTATCCATATTTCTATGAGGTGGGGGGGGGAGTGTCTAATTTTTGCAACCTCTATATTCTTTTTGAAATTATTCAAATTTTTTCTTAAAAAGTTTTTGTATTAGAAAAGTACTGTAGTTTTTCATCTATTTTTTTTTAGAACACTTTTAATTAAGTTTTGCCTTGCATTTGCTAGTTCTCATTTCTTCCTTAAAATGCAATTTTTACGATATACTGGTTGCCAATTTAATCCCAGCTTTAATTACCATTTTATTTGCCAAAGAAAGAGAGACAATACTTCCGTTGCAAGGCTAAATAACTTTGAATTCGGTGCTCCTTATCTGTGGTTTATTGATAAGCTTGAATCTGGGAGAATTACAAGAATGAATTCTGTTCAGAGTTCATTACTGCGAGTTTTCTTTTGTTGTGTAAAGCTATATTTTATTTTCAAAGAAAAAGTGGATACTGTTTAGTTTGTGTTAGGGTTCAACGGATTGGGATTTGGGTGTTTGGGTTGGCACAGGTGAAAACTAATTGTTTAAACTAGGATTCTCCTGTGCCAGTTCGTTTTCTCAGATCCAATACATCGCTAGAGTTAAAATTATTATCTTGAACTACTGTGGTTTTCTTGTGACGATGGGGTTAATTTTTGGCTGATTTTTAATGGATTTTGTTGTTGGCTTTTACCTTCTGGTAAGTTTTTTTTAGGTTATAATTTATTTTTATATCACTTTTTGTTTCCTTTACCTAGGACTCTTTTTTCTTTCTAATCTTATTCTAAGTTTTGCTTAAACCTTTATAGCGCTTCTTTAAAATTTCTTTTTTTCTTTTTACCATTTGTAACCAATAAAAAAAATATTCTCTTAGACTATAACTAATTATAATAAGATTACAGTTAGCTTGTACATGTTAGGATTCATGTAAACTCTCGCTGTATTTTCCTATTATTATTTTTTTTAAATTTCTTCAAAACAATTTTTTTTTTTAAATTCGACTGAAAGTGTCACCTCAAAGAGTTAAAGGTCATTAGATGCATTGCATGTACTTAACAACGAGAGACCAGCAGTGATTGAGCTCACTCCAAATTTGCTAGCTTCCAATGACCCTATTTCCGTAAACTAACCTTCTTCGTTTTTTTTTATTTTTGATTATCCCCCCAAATATATTTTTCCAATATACATATCAAAAGAATTGCCTTTTAATGCTGATTTCGAATATGCATAATTCAATTTGTTTCCTACACACATTTAAAAGTTACGTGGCCTTATTAATTTTATGAAATGAAGCCTAATTTGTTTATACAAGTCTTGTCATTACACCTTTCGTGAAGTTTTATCTCGTTTCGGAAACAAAATTTTTGCAGGAACGTATGATGTAACTTCAGATCGGAGCTAATAATTTAGCGTTAGAACGTGATAGTAATAATTTTTACTGGCGATATATATTTGAAGGAAAACTTGATGTTATTTATATACCGATTAAAAAGAAAATATAGATATTTCTTAAGAGGCTTTTTACTCGTTTTGTTTTTATTTAATTTATTTTTTTCCGTAATATTATTTCTATTTAGTTCCTGGATACAATCTACTTGTACTCTAATTTGAATATAAGGGACTATTGGCTTCACTCTATTTGATTTCTACTATCAGACCGTGTTTTATCTGATATACACTCTACCTGATATTCGACTAAACTCTACTGATTTATAATCAGACTAGACTTGGGGATGATTCGTCATTGTGTAACCGTAAGAGCGGACCAGAGTTATCAATATTAGCTATTCCAAAAGGATGCATTGCCTTCTCTGTTTGTCCTAATGTGGCTTATATTCTATGTAAACAAGCATAACAGTTTTCATATACTGGTAGCTTTATATCCATATGGCTCAAAAGCAGCCATGGCTCAAAATTCAAGTTTGAACTTGTTTTTTACGCATTTTGTACGGCCAGTTCAGGATATAGGCGTTTTCTACAGGTGTTAGTTGAGTAATGATCCTCTGTGCGGGGAAAGGAAAACCTTTTAAGACCTATCCTCATGGCCCCATTTTCTGGTATTAAAACCGTGTCCTACCAACCTTTTTACCTTTTGCCAACTTCCAGTTGCAGCCGGGTAGAAACTCTTTTTTTCGTTTTCTTCGGCGACTTTTGCTAAGCTTTCACATCTGTTTTCTTACTTAAAAGGTTACTTTTCTCGTTTTTTTCCTTTCCTCAAGTACTATAATTATATATTTATATGTCTTTTCCTTTCCTTTGCTTGTGAAACTACATAACTAACCTAGTATTTGTTAGGTTTAAAAAAGGTAATTCTATTGCTTATTACGTCGTAAGATGCCATATTTTTGAAGCATCTATACTCCTAAGACACTTGCAAATGGCAGCTTCTAACCTATGATTGCTAGGACCACAATTTATGTGCTTTCTTTACTAAATTGTAGCAATGTTATCCTTGAACAATAAGTGTAGCCTCTACCTGTAGTATGGCTGACTTAGGACCCTATTTGCTACTATTATGTCTAAATTTCTTCTATTTCTACCAGCGTTTCATCAGTTCAGCTAGATTTTTTTATATTTTTATTTACGTATTATTTTTTTATTCTTTCAATTCGCAGTACAAATACTTTATTATTTAGGTATATACGGCACTACTACACTGCAGTTATTACTAACACTAATAAAATTTCTAACAATTCACATACTTCTACTTGCAAAATACTGAATACTATTTTTTTTTTCATTTTACAGTTCTTGATTGAACCCTTTCTCCATTTTTTCTACTGTACTCAAATCTTTGAGGGGATACAAATTTATTTCTAATAGCCAAAGTTCGAGCAAAGCTGCTCGAAGTTTTGCTAATTCGAGCGCCGCTAAAAGAAAAGTACATTCACTTTCCCCTTCTAATACGGTCATTTCGATTTTTTTTTTAATTTTGCAACCTTGTTTAGTCTCCTCGACCCAGTTTTTCCAACGACCACCAGTTGTTGTGATGTTCGAGGGGCAAAAGGTAGATCGTAGAGAGGTTGTCTAAAACACAATACTTTTATTCAATTTACACATAGTAATTACACATATAGATATGCTACTGGGACTGGCTGCCCCAAATAGACCACAAGTCTCAAAAGCTACAATAATATATAATAAGATACAGACACTTACAATGATCTGACAAAGTTCCAAGGTATTTCTAAAAACAACGAACCAGAGGTCAGTCCGGCATAAAGTTAGTATCAGATCTCCCCTTCCGATAAAATGTATCTTTTATACATTTTTATCAACCACACCTTCCCACGTAGTCGCTAGGAGGTGGTAATTTCTTAATTTCCCGTTAAACAGAACTTGGCAGGATATGTTCCTTATCTTAACAAAAAGTGGCATTTCAAAATTTCATATTTGCGTCTTATATATTTTTACTAAATTAATAATTAAATAAATTAGAAAGCTTTACCACAACCGCCACCATTTGAACCCTTAAAGAGCTATCTATGATGTTCCAACGTCCCGGTAGTGAATAAGAATAAAAAGCACGAAAAAAGAAGACTCATCAGTGCTACCCGTCAACAATTACGATTTGGTCGGTTTACTTTTCGTTTCGATCGGGCCAAATTTTCGAGGGTTTCAAGCTCTTTTTCAAAATTCCTGAAAACTTGCTTTAAAAATAACATATTCCTATTAAAATAATAGCTGCCACTTCTAAATCAGCTACAAAGGAAAATGTTCCATCACTAGACAGTTCTCTTAAAGACAAAGAATTTCTAAGTTTTCGGTTACTATTGGCAATGGCTCGTTCTTTACTAGGTTGCAGCAGTCACTGCAACCATGATGAAATCTTTTAAAGTTGTAATGAATTTTATACTGGCTGGACTACGAGACCCCTAGGAGGAAAGGATCAAAGACCACGCAGACTATTGAAACCTGTCTGAAAAAATGTGGAAGATACTGACAAGTTTTTTACCCTTACACTATATTTTTCCTAAAATTTCCTTATTTGGTAAACTTCGACCGAGTGACAACACTGATACTGGACTTGGTTCCCAATTGGCTAAAAATTAGATGCAAAAGTTCGTAAAGACCATTGGAATAAGATTGAATAGCATTAGTCACAATAACGACTGTGTTGAAATAAGGCAAAACAAAATTTGGGACATCGCACTAAATACTTTGCAGAGGCCCACATTCCATGTGTTTCCTCCAAAAACAAAACAGATCGCTACAATCTCGGATTTTACCAATATAAACCAATCCACCTAACTTGATTCTGTGTAGTTGGAGCTTTTAATGATTATTTTGATTTTGGTTAAAGTCCTAGAACAGAACTTGAGCTCAAACAAGCCAAACGATGACGTGGTAAAGGAACAGTCTAGATATTGCTTAATTAACCAACTCATACCTAAAGATTCTTAGCTATAGGTAGTGGCTGACTCAGGATTTTAAGAAGAGGGGAGGAGGGGGCTCTTTAAAAAAACACCAGGGCGTAATTAAGTCTAACGTACCTTACTGATATTGAAAGCTACATGCCTCTGCGTCTATCCGTCATTTGGCTGTTAGTTGCAAAAAGCTATCCATAAAAGTACATTTATAGAAACACTACAATATTATATAACAAATTCTCGCTCCCTGTTTCCGCTATTAGCAAACCTATCAGCAACACTTTCTACACTTATGACAATATCAAGGTGAATCTGAAAAAGGACAAGTCCGGCGAGTCTTTACTCCGTCATTTTGTTTCTTAGCTACGTTCTAAATCTTCTCAAGGTAGAAAAACTTTGGTCAGCCTACAATTTATTGACAAGAAAATTCTGAGCTTAAGTGTCCAGCGTTTCAACAGAAAAACGCATTTCCATATCCAAAACAATAATCTCGAATAGGGGAATACAAACTAACTATCTAAAATATTCATCGTGTGAGTTGAATGGCACATTAATCGATTCATTTACTTTTTCGCTATCGTCGGGACTGTCATTTCTAGTCCTAGCTCCATTGCTCCTTTAGTTACCTTGTCAAATGTTTTTTTGGCTCGCTTTCACTTTCCCCATACTTTACTTCCATCTGGGTAAGAAAGTCCGCAAAACGGCTTGCTGCAGTTATGCTGTAAGGGTTTCTAACGACTATAAGTTCGTTTTTGACAATTTTTCCAAAAAATGCTACTTATATATCTAAAGATTCTCAAAATGAGTATTTGCACGTATCTACAGTAATAGTCCTGGAAAACATTGTTGAGGAGGTTAATGAAGATAATGATGGGTTTTTCACTTTAATTGCTGATGAAATCAGAGACATTAGTACAAAGAAACAAATGTCTATTTGCGTCAGGTGTACAAACAAAACAAAAGTGTTTGAAAGGTTTTTAAGATTTTTTGAGCTTTCTGAGCTAACTGCAAAAGCTCTTTGCAAAAAATATTAAGTTTTTTTCAAAAGAATGATTAGAACATAAAGAAATGTATTGGCCCGGCCTACATTGGTGGTGCACTATAATGAGTAGAAGTGACCCTATTGATCCCGTACGTACACCATATATGGGCATAGAGTCATTAGGGACAACATGTGGTAATGTCAGTCCCGTACGTACACCAAATATGGGCATAGCCTCCCTAGGGAGAATGATTGCATAATCGGTCAATGACCTCTTTTTTCCAAGTCAAAAACAACAACAACGACCTTGACATTCGCTGAGAGCGTGCACTTACAACAACAACAACATCGACCTTGGAACACCTGTGCTGTCGACCTCAATTCACCTATCGTGAATCAATAATTCCCCTTAGAAACAACAAATTAATTCCCCTTTCTTGACAGATCAATCAACCAATGACATCATCTGTCAGACTTTAAAAATTTTCGCCTAGAAACGATTCTCCAGGAATAGATCCAAGTCATTAATGTCATTGCCTCGGAAACAACTCTCTTGGTCGAACTCTAAAGGATATTAATAACCAAAGGCCATGGAAACAATTCTCCAAGAAACATCTTAGCGATGAATTGTTTTAGCGCGGGAATCAGGTTTCTTATTAATTTGAAATGCATTAGCGCAGAGATGCCAAAAACAAAAGGAACACGCTGGAATTACGTTTAGGGATTATTTGGGCGAAACCGTTTTAGACAGGTTATGGAACTATTTCGGCGAAACAATTAGAGACATTTTGAAAGAAGATTTTAGGAAAGGTTTTAGAAGAGAGTTTGAGGGTGAAACTCTGTGGTCGTTATAATACACAAGTTTCATTTGAACAGTGTTGTGAGGTCCTCTACCCCAACCCCAAAGGGTTCCAACCCCCCACCCGAACCCCGAAGGAAGCCCCCGGTCCTCAAAGGTCTCCCAAGCTCCCAAAGAGCCCCCAGCCCCCCAAACGCCCTCCTCAGACCCTCAAAGGCCCTCCTATGGTCCTCAAAGGGGCCCCCGGACCCCCAAAGGGCACCCCGGCCCCCCGAGGCCCACCCCCCCGTCCTCCAAGGGGCCCCCCGACCCCCCAACGGCCCCCCCGCCCCCAGCGGCCCCCCCCCCGGTCCTCAAAGGTCCCCCGGGCCCGAGAAGCGCCGCGGGCCAGGAATGCACCGCATGGATGCGCCGCAGGGATGCGCCGCAGGAAGGCGCCGCAGGGATGCACCACAGGGATGCGCCGCAGGGATGTGCCGCAGGGATGCACCGCAAAAAGTAAACTAAAAAGTAAAAATTTCGAAAGGTTATCCCCCAAACGCCCTCCTCAGACCCCCAAAGGCCATCCCCGGGCCCCCCAAAGGCCCATCGAGCTCCCAAAGGACCAACGGGGTCCCAAAGGCCCTCCACCGGTCCCCAAATGTCCCCCACGCCCCCAACTGGCCCCCCGGACCCCCAAAGGTCCTTCCCCGGTCCCCAAAGGTCCACTGGGCTCCCCAAAAGACCACCCAATCCTCAAGGGCCCCCAGATCCCCAAACGCCCTCCCTGGGCCCCAAAGGTCCTCCCACTGTCCCAATGCATGCACACAAAAACTTACACACACACAAACGATTACACACACACCCCAAAACTTACACACACAAACACACAGAAACTTACACACACACACACACGAAAAATTACACACACACGCCAAAACTTACACACACACACGCCAAAACTTACACACACACACACACACAAAAACTTAAACATTCACAAGAAAACTTACATTCACAAAAAAACTTACATTCACACAAAAACTTACACACACACACACACACACAAAAATAACACACACAAACAAACGAAAACTCACACACACACGCCAAAACTTACACACACACAAAAACATACACACACACACAAAAACAAATACAAACACACACACACACAAAAATAAAAAGAACAAAAACGAAAAAATAAAAACACACTCAAAAACTTAAACACTAAAAAACTTACACACACACACACACACACACACACAAACTTACACACACACACACACACAAAAAACTTACACACACACACAAACACACACAAACTTACATGAACACAAACAAAACTTACACACAAACACAAAACCTTAGACACAAAAGAACTTAAACGCACAGACAAAAACTAACACCCACACGCGAAAACTTACATGCACACAAAAACTTACATGCACGCAAAAACTTACACGCACGCACAAAAACTTACACACACACCAAAATATTCCTTTCTTACCTCTGCAAAACGTCTAATAATGAATAATTCATACACATTTTCGACTAGCTTAGAGTAAGTGTTTTAAATAATAGCTATTCTGGTTCTATAACACACAAACGTTAGAAAAAATACAAAATTTTCCTTTATTACCTCTGCAAAACGGGTAAAAATGAAGAATTCATACACATTTTCAACTAGCTAAGGGTAAGTGTTTTAAATATGAACCATTCTGTTGCGAAAACACACAAAAGTTAGAAAAAATACAAAATGTTCCTTTATTACCTCTATAATACGGCTAAAAATGAAGAATTCATACACATTTTCAACTAGCTAAAGGGTAAATGTTTTAAATATGAGCCATTCTATTGCGAAAACACAAAAAAGAAATAAAAAATGAAAAATGAAACTTTATTAACACTGAAAAACGGCTAAAAAACAATAATTCATAAACCTTTTCAACTAGCGAATGGTAAGTGTTTTAAATATGAGCCATTCTGTTGCGAAAACACACAAAAGTTAGAAAAAATACAAAATATTCCTTTATTACCTCTGCAAAACGGCTAAAAATGAAGAATTCATACACATTTTCAACTAGCTAAGGGTAAGTGTTTTAAATATGAGCCATTCTGTTGCGAAAACACACAAAAGTTAGAAAAAATACAAAATATTCCTTTATTACCTCTGCAAAACGGCTAAAAATGAAGAATTCATACACATTTTCAACTAGCTAAGGGTAAGTGTTTTAAATATGAGCCATTCTGTTGCGAAAACACACAAAAGTTAGAAAAAATACAAGATATTACTTTATTTACTCTTATTATTTTAAATCAATTAATGTGAACTAACCTTCGAAATATTGCTAAAGGGTTAAATTTTTTATTTTTTAGCTAATATATCGCGAAAACACACAAAAGTTTGAAAAAATGCAATATGTTCATTTTTTGCATATGCATTGTAGCTAAAAATTAATAATTCATACACATTTTCAACTAGCTAAGGTTAAGTGTTTTAAATATGGGCCGGTCTATTGAGAAAACACAAAAAATTTAGAAAAAAATAAAAATGTTCATATATTACCTCTGAAAAATGGATAAAAATTAAGAATTCATTCAAATTTTAAAATAGCTAAAGGGTAAATGTTTTAAATATGATCCATTCTATTTCAAAAACACACAAAAGTTAGAAGAAATGCAAAATATTCCTTTATTACCTCTGCATTACAGCTAAAAATGAAGAATTCATACACATTTTCATTTAACTAAGGGTAAGTGTTTTACATATGAGCCATTCTATTGCCAAAACACACAAAAGTGAGAAAAAATGCAAACTCGTCCTTTATTACCTCTGCAATACGGATAAAAATGAAGAATTCATACACATTTTCAACTAGCTAAGGGTTAATGTTTTATATATGAGCCATTCTATTGCGAAAACACACAAAAGTTAGAAAAAATACAAAATGTTCCTTTATTACCTCTGCAATACGACTAAAAATGAAGAATTCATACACATTTTCAACTAGATCAGAGTAAATGTTTTAAATATGGGCCATTCTGTTGCGAAAACACACAAAAGTTAGAAAAAATACAAAATATTCCTTTATTACCTCTGCAATACGGCAAAAAAATAAGAATTCATACACATATACATCAAGCTAAGGGTAAGTGTTTTAAATATGAGCCATTCTGTTACGAAAACACACAAAAGTTAGAAAAAATACAAAATATTCCTTTATTACCTCTGCAATACGGGTAAAAATGAAGAATTCATACACATTTCAACTAGCTAAGGGTAAGTGTTTTAAATATGAGCCATTCTGTTGCGAAAACACACAAAAGTTAGAAAAAATACAAAATATTCCTTTATTACCTCTGCAAAACGGCTAAAAATGAAGAATTCATACACATTTTCAACTAGCTAAGGGTAAGTGTTTTAAATATGAGCCATTCTGTTGCGAAAACACACAAAAGTTAGAAAAAATACAAAATATTCCTTTATTACCTCTGCAAAACGGCTAAAAATGAAGAATTCATACACATTTTCAACTAGCTAAGGGTAAGTGTTTTAAATATGAGCCATTCTGTTGCGAAAACACACAAAAGTTAGAAAAAATACAAAATATTCCTTTATTACCTCTGCAAAACGGCTAAAAATGAAGAATTCATACACATTTTCAACTAGCTAAGGGTAAGTGTTTTAAATATGAGCCATTCTGTTGCGAAAACACACAAAAGTTAGAAAAAATACAAAATATTCCTTTATTACCTCTGCAAAACGGCTAAAAATGAAGAATTCATACACATTTTCAACTAGCTAAGGGTAAGTGTTTTAAATATGAGCCATTCTGTTGGGAAAACACACAAAAGTTAGAAAAAATACAAAATGTTCCTTTATTACCACTTCAATATGGATAAAAATTAAGAATTCATACAAATATTCAACTAGCTAAGGGTCAGTGTTTTAAATATGAGCCATTCTGTTGAGAAAGCACACAAAAGTTAGAAAAAATACAAAATATTCCTCTATTACCTCTCCAATAAGGCTAAAAATGAATAAGACATACCCAAATAAACAGAGCTTACGGATAGAGTAGATAATATGAGACATTCTGTTGAGAAAACAAACAAAAGTAAGAAAAAATACAAAATAATCCTTTATTACCTCTGCAATACGGGTAAAAATGAAGAATTCATACACATTTTCAACTAGCTAAGGGTAAGTGTTTTAAATATGAACCATTCTGTTGCGAAAACACACAAAAGTTATAAAAAATACAAAATATTCAGTTATTACATCTTAAAACCTCAAAAATTTGAATTATTCATTAAAAATTTATTCTATCTAAGTTTAAATATTTTAAATTTGAGACATTCTGTTGCGAAAACACACAAAAGTTAGAAAAAATACAAAATATTCCTTTATTACCTCTGCAAAACGGCTAAAAATGAAGAATTCATACACATTTTCAACTAGCTAAGGGTAAGTGTTTTAAATATGAGCCATTCTGTTGCGAAAACACACAAAAGTTAGAAAAAATACAAAATATTCCTTTATTACCTCTGCAAAACGGCTAAAAATGAAGAATTCATACACATTTTCAACTAGCTAAGGGTAAGTGTTTTAAATATGAGCCATTCTGTTGCGAAAACACACAAAAGTTAGAAAAAATACAAAATATTCCTTTATTACCTCTGCAAAACGGCTAAAAATGAAGAATTCATACACATTTTCAACTAGCTAAGGGTAAGTGTTTTAAATATGAGCCATTCTGTTGCGAAAACACACAAAAGTTAGAAAAAATACAAAATATTCCTTTATTACCTCTGCAAAACGGCTAAAAATGAAGAATTCATACACATTTTCAACTAGCTAAGGGTAAGTGTTTTAAATATGCGCCATTCTGTTGCGAAAACACACAAAAGTTAGAAAAAATGCAATATGTTAATTTTGGATCTATTTATTATGGCTAAAACTTATTATGTCGTACAGATCTTCAATTCGCTAAAGGGTGAATGTGATAAATTTGTGCCATACTATAGCGTAAACACACAATCGTTAAAAAAAATGCAAAATGATCATTGTTAACCTATGAATTATGTATAAAAATTAATAATTCAAACAAAATAAAAACTATATAAGTGAAAGTGTTTTAAATATGAGACATTCTGTTGCGAAAAAACACAAAAGTTAGAAAAAATGCAAAATAGTAATTTATTAATTCTGCAATACTGCTAAAAATTAAGAATTTATACACATTTTCAACTAGCTAAGGGTAAGTGTTTTAAATTTGAGCCATTCTGTTGCGAAAACACACAAAAGATAGAAAAAATACAAAATGTTCGTTTTTTACATCTGCAATACGGCTAAAAATGAAGAATTCATACACATTTTCAACTAGCTAAGGGTAAGTGTTTTAAATATGAGCCATTCTGTTGCGAAAACACACAAAAGTTAGAAAAAATACAAAATATTCCTTTATTACCTCTGCAAAACGGCTAAAAATGAAGAATTCATACACATTTTCAACTAGCTAAGGGTAAGTGTTTTAAATATGAGCCATTCTGTTGCGAAAACACACAAAAGTTAGAAAAAATACAAAATATTCCTTTATTACCTCTGCAAAACGGCTAAAAATGAAGAATTCATACACATTTTCAACTAGCTAAGGGTAAGTGTTTTAAATATGAGCCATTCTGTTGCGAAAACACACAAAAGTTAGAAAAAATACAAAATATTCCTTTATTACCTCTGCAAAACGGCTAAAAATGAAGAATTCATACACATTTTCAACTAGCTAAGGGTAAGTGTTTTAAATATGAGCCATTCTGTTGCGAAAACACACAAAACTAAGAAAAAATAAAAAATATTACTTTATTACCTCTTCAATATGGTTAAAAATGAATATTTCATACCAATTATAAAATAGATAAGTGTAAGTGTTTTAAATATGAGACATTCTGTTGAGAAAACACACAAAAGTTAGAAAAAATACAAAAATTTCATTTATTAACACTGAAACAAGGCTAAAAAAGAAGACTACAAACACAAATACCTCTACAGCATGGTTAGTTTTTTAAATATGAGCCACTCTGTTGCGAAAACACACAAAAGTTAGAAAAAATACAAAATATTCCTTTATTACCTCTGCAATACAGGTAAAAATGAAGAATTCATACACATTTTCAACTAGCTAAGGGTAAGTGTTTTAAATATGAGCCATTCTGTTGCGAAAACACACAAAAGTTAGAAAAAATACAAAATATTCCTTTATTACCTCTGCAAAACGGCTAAAAATGAAGAATTCATACACATTTTCAACTAGCTAAGGGTAAGTGTTTTAAATATGAGCCATTCTGTTGCGAAAACACACAAAAGTTAGAAAAAATACAAAATATTCCTTTATTACCTCTGCAAAACGGCTAAAAATGAAGAATTCATACACATTTTCAACTAGCTAAGGGTAAGTGTTTTAAATATGAGCCATTCTGTTGCGAAAACACACAAAAGTTAGAAAAAATACAAAATATTCCTTTATTACCTCTGCAAAACGGCTAAAAATCAAGAATTCATACACATTTTCAACTAGCGAAGGGTAAGTGTTTTAAATATGAGCCATTCTTTTGCGAAAACACACAAAAGTTAGAAAAAATACAAAATATTCCTTTATTACCTCTGCAAAACGGCTAAAAATGAAGAATTCGTGCACATTTTCAACTAGCTAAGGGTGAGTGTTTTAAATATGAGACATTATGTAGCCAAAACACACAAAATTTAGAAAAAATAAAAAAACTACATTTATTAAATCTGAAATTAGTGTATAAAAGAATTATTAATAAACATATTCAACTAGATAAGGGTAAGTGTTTTAAATATGAGCCATTCTGCTGCGAAAACACACAAAAGTTAGAAAAAATACAACCTGACCCCCTAATTGAAGGATATGAATTAGAACCATGGGAAAGTAATTTCATCGTATTTTGTATTTCCCAAAAGAGGGCACTTTTCGAGTAAAAGTAAAGAGCTACCAGACTAAACCAAAGATATGATTAAATAATAACGAATAATTGTTCAAACTTAAATTTTCTGTATTACGGGAATAGTTTATTTTCGAACCATTATATCTACCAAAGGTTCAATACCTGAGTTAAACTAAGAGGTTTCAATTTCAGGAAAAAATTACATTTTGACAACATTTGACAATTTACCAAATTTAAAGTTTTGTTTAGTTTCAAAATGTTTTCTGTCACTCATCTTCTATTAATCATTCACAAACAATACTAAAGAAAACCACTTCCCACGGTTTATTGATTTTAAATTATTAAGAAGGCTATTATTTCATTGAAATATACATTTTACATTTTTAATTTTCATGCTCTTGATAAGTATCTTGTCCTTTTGGTGTAAATTGCAGCTGAATGCTTATTTCATCATATTTTGCTTATTTTCGTTGGAAAACACACTGAAAAGACATATTATTGAACTCACATCAAACATTGCCGGGCTTGCATTTGAAGAACCTTCCATTATTTTCTATCTTGTCCTCTATTTCAGCATATAATGACTTTTAAAGCTTTTCAACGCTCTTAAATATACTAACCTAACGGTTATTTATTTACGAAATTGTGCAAACTGTTGATTTAGAACAATAATTACCTTTCTATATATCAATTAACACTCACTAGAATTGCCACTTTTCACTCACGGAGAATGGTTTCAAAACAATACTTCTTACATCGCATAGACTAAATGTGTCAAACGAAACATCTTCAATGCAGATTAATTAATTGTTAAGTTCGATTTTGTTTTGGGCATAGGAGAGCGTCAATGGGAAGTGAGAATTTCTGTAAAACTATCAAAGATTGATTAGGTGTATGGTTAGGCTAGGTTAGATTATGTTAGGTTAGGTTAATTTAGGGTAGACTAGCTTAGCCTACCTACGAGAAAGAAAAGTTCTTAGGTGTGGAGCTCCCCCACCGCCTCAACCATCACTCTTGAAATCCATTTACTTAGGTTAGAGACAGACAAAACGGTAGGTGTATGGTTAGGTTAGATTCTGTTAGGTTAATTAACGGCAGCCTCTATTGTTAAGGTTTTTTTTTTTGGGGGGGGGCTCCCGCCCCCCTCAACAAAAAGTTAGGTGTATGGTTAGGTTAGGTTAGATTATGTTAAGTTAGGTTAATTTAGGTTAGACTAGCTGCCTCTCCACCCCCGGGGGCCACGGGGACTGAAAGCCTACCACGGGTGGGACCCCCACCACCAAGGTTAGGCTACCTAACATTTCAAGGTGACCACCCCCCCACCCCGGGGCCACGGGACCGAAAGCCTGACACGGGTAGGACCCACACCACCAAGGTCAGGTTAGGTTAGACTAGGTTAAGTTACCTAACATTTCTAGGTTAACTTACATCAGGTTAAGTGGCGCGCCACTTAACCTGATGTAAGTTAACCTAGAAATGTTAGGTAACTTAACCTAATCTAACCTAACCTGACCTTGGTGGTGTGGGTCCTACCCGTGTCAGGCTTTCGGTCCCGTGGCCCCGGGGTTGGGGGGTGCACCTTGAAATGTTAGGTAACCCAACCTTGGTGGTGGGGGTCCCACCCGTGGTAGGCTTTCAGTCCCCGTGGCCCCGAGGGTGAGGGGCCATGCTAAGCTGGTCTAACCTAAATTAACCTAACCTAACATAATCTAACCTAACCTAACCATACACCTAACTTTTTTTGTTGAGGGAGGGCGGAGCCCCCCCCAAAATAAAGAAAGCCTTAACAAAAGAGGCTGCCATTAATTAACCTAACCTAACATAATCTAACCTAACCTAACCATACACCTAACTTTTTGTCTGTCTCTAACCTAATTCAATGGATTTCAAGAGTGATGGTTGAGGTGGTGGGGAGCTCCACACCTAAGAACTTTTCTTTCTCATACGTAGGCTAAGCTAGTCTACCCTAAATTAACCTAACCTAACATAATCTAACCTAGCCTAACCATACACCTAATCAATCTTTGATAGTTTTACAGAAATTCTCACTACCCATTGATGCTCTCCTATGTCCAAAACAAAATCGAACGTAACAATTAATTAATCTGCATTGAAGATGTCTCGTTTGACACATTTAGTCTACGCAATGTAAGAAGTATTGTTTTGAAACCAGTCTCCGCGAGTGAAAAGTGGCAATTCTAGTGAGTGTTAATTGATATATAGAAAGGTAATTATTGTTCTAAATCAACAGTTTGCACAATTTCGTAAATAAATAACCGTTAGGATAGTATATTTAAGAGCGTTGAAAAACTTTAAAAGTCAGTATATGCTGAAATAGAGGACAAGATAGAAAATAATGGAAGGTTCTTCAAATGCAAGCCCGGCAATGTTTGATGTGAGTTCAATAATATGTCTTTTCAGTGTGTTTTCCAACTAAAATAAGCAAAATATGATGAAATAAGCCTTCAGCTGCAATTTACACCAAAAGGACAAGATACTTATCAAAAACATGAAAATTAAAAATGTAAAATGTATATTTCAATGAAATAATAGCCCTCTTAATAATTTAAAATCAATAAACCGTGGGAAGTGGTTTTCTTTAGTATTGTTTGTGAATGATTAAAAGAAGATGAGTGACAGAAAACATTTTGAAACTAAACAAAACTTTAAATTTGGTAAATTGTCATATGTTGTCAAAATGTAATTTTTTCCTGAAATTGAAACCTCTTAGTTTAACTCAGGTATTGAACCTTTGGTAGATATAATGGTTCAAAAATAAACTATTCCCATAATACAGGAAATTTAAGTTTGAACAATTATTCGCTATTATTTCATCATATCTTTGGTTTAGTCTGGTAGGTCTTTACTTTTACTCGAAAAGTGTCCTCTTGTGGGAAATACAAAATACGATGAAATTACTTTCCCATGGTTCTAATTCATATCCTTCAATTAGGGGGTCAGGTTGTATTTTTTCTAAATTTTGTGTGTTTTCGCAACA
The DNA here is from genome assembly GCF_049724085.1 of Artemia sp. Qi Xiang Cuo. NCBI lineage: Eukaryota > Metazoa > Arthropoda > Branchiopoda > Anostraca > Artemiidae > Artemia > Artemia sp. Qi Xiang Cuo. The sequence continues at coordinate 7,661,783 of NC_142811.1, forward strand.
GAATGACTCATATTTAAAACACTTACCCTTAGCTAGTTGAAAATGTGTATGAATTCTTCATTTTTAGCCATTTTGCAGAGGTAATAAAGGAATATTTTGTATTTTTTCTAACTTTTGTGTGTTTTCGCAACAGAATGGCTCATATTTAAAACACTTACCCTTAGCTAGTTGAAAATGTGTATGAATTCTTCATTTTTAGCCGTTTTGCAGAGGTAATAAAGGAATATTTTGTATTTTTTCTAACTTTTGTGTGTTTTCGCAACAGAATGGCTCATATTTAAAACACTTACCCTTAGCTAGTTGAAAATGTGTATGAATTCTTCATTTTTAGCCGTTTTGCAGAGGTAATAAAGGAATATTTTGTATTTTTTCTAACTTTTGTGTGTTTTCGCAACAGAATGGCTCATATTTAAAACACTTACCCTTAGCTAGTTGAAAATGTGTATGAATTCTTCATTTTTAGCCGTATTGCAGAGGTAATAACCGAATATTTTGTATTTTTTCTAACTTTTGTGTGTTTTCGCAACAGACTGGCCCATATTTTAAAAACTTACCCTTAGCTAGTTGAAAATGTGTATGAATTCTTCATTTTTATCCGTTTTGTAGAGGTAATAAAGGAATAAATTTTATTTTTTATAACTTTTGTGTGTTTTCACAACAGAATGGCTCATATTTAAAACATTTACCCTTAGCTAGTTTAAAATGTGTATGAAATCTTCATTTTTAGCCGTATTTCGTAGGTAATAACGTAACATTTGGCATTTTTCTAACTTTTGTGTGTTTTCACAATAGAATGGTTCATAATTAAAACATTTACCCTTAGCTAGTTGAAAATGTGTATGAATTCTTCATTTTTACCCGTTTTGCAGAGGTAATAAAGGATTATTCTGTATTTTTCTAACTTTTGTGTGTTTTCGCGACAGAATGGCTCATATTTAAAACACTTACCCTTAGCTAATTGAAAATGTGTATGAATTCTTCATTTTTAGCCGTATTGCAGAGGTAATAAAGGAATATTGTGTATTTTTTCTAACTTTTGTGTGTTTTCGCAACAGAATGGCTCATATTTAAAACACTTACCCTTAGCTAGTTGAAAATGTGTATGAATTCTTCATTTTTAGCCGTTTTGCAGAGGTAATAAAGGAATATTTTGTATTTTTTCTAACTTTTGTGTGTTTTCGCAACAGAATGGCTCATATTTAAAACACTTACCCTTAGCTAGTTGAAAATGTGTATGAATTCTTCATTTTTAGCCGTTTTGCAGAGGTAATAAAGGAATATTTTGTATTTTTTCTAACTTTTGTGTGTTTTCGCAACAGAATGGCTCATATTTAAAACACTTACCCTTAGCTAGTTGAAAATGTGTATGAATTCTTCATTTTTAGCCGTTTTGCAGAGGTAATAAAGGAATATTTTGTATTTTTTCTAACTTTTGTGTGTTTTCGCAACAGAATGGCTCATATTTAAAACACTTACCCTTAGCTAGTTGAAAATGTGTATGAATTCTTCATTTTTAGCCGTATTGCAGAGGTAATAAAGGAATATTTTGTATTTTTTCTAACTTTTGTGTGTTTTCGCAATAGAATGGCTCATATTTAAAACATTTATCCTTAGCTAGTTGAAAATGTGTATGAATTCTTCATTTTTAGCCGTTTTGCAGAGGTAATAAAGGAATATTTTGTATTTTTTCTAACTTTTGTGTGTTTTCGCAACAGAATGGCTCATATTTAAAACACTTACCCTTAGCTAGTTGAAAATGTGTATGAATTCTTCATTTTTAGCCGTTTTGCAGAGGTAATAAAGGAATATTTTGTGTGTGTTTGCTAAGTTTTTGTGCGTGTGTTTCGCAACAGTAATGGCTGCATATTTAAAGCATTTGCCCTGTATGCTAAGTTGATAATGCGTGTGAATTCGTCAGTTTTTAGTCGTGTTGCAGAGTGTAAGTATTTTGTGTGTCTAAGCTTTTGTGTGTGTGTCGTAACGTTTTGTGTGTGTGTTTGTAAGCTTGTGTGTGCTTGTGTGATGTGTATAAGTTCTTATTTTTAGCTGTGTTGTAGTGTGTAAGTATTGTGTATGTGTTGTAGTGTGTGTGTGTGCAAGTTTTTGTGTGTGTAAAGTTTTGGCGTGTGTGTGTAGAGTTTTCGTGTGTGTGCGTGTAAGTTTAGTGTGTGTGTGTGTTTGTAACGTTTTGTGTGTGTGTGCTAGTGTGTGTGTGTGTGTGTAAGTCTTTTGTGTGTGTGTAAGTTTTCAGCGTGTGTGTGTGAGGTATTCGTGTGTTTGTGTGTGTAAGTTTTGTGTGTGTGTCGTGTGTATGTGTAAGTTTTTGTGTGCATGTAAGTTTTTGTGTGCATGTAAGTTTTCGTGTGCATAGTGTAAAGTATTTTGTGTGTGTGTGTGTAAGTTTTTGTGTGTTCGCTACAGTTTTGGCGTGTGTGTGTAAGTTTTCGTGTGTGTGTGTGTAAGTTTTCTGTGTGTGTGTGTGTGTGTGTGTGTGTAATGTAGGAGTATTTTGTGTGTGTGTGTGTAAGTTTTGTGTGTTTTCATGTGTAAGTTTTTGTGTGTGTGTAAGTTTTGGCGTGTGTGTGTGAGTTTTCGTGTGTGTGTGTGTAAGTTTTGTGTGTGTGTGTGTGTGTGTAAGTTTTGTGTGTGTGTGTGTAAGTTTTTGTGTTCATGTGTAAGTTCTGTGTGTGTGTGTGTATGTGTCGTAAGTTTTGGCGTGTGTGTGTGAGTTTTCGTGTGTGTGTGTGTGTAAGTTTTTTGTGTGTGTGTGTGTGTTAAATTTTTGTGTGCATGTAAGTTTTTGTGTGCATGTAAGTTTTCGTGTGCATGTGTAAGTTTTTGTGTGTGTTGTGTGTGTGTGTGTAAGTTTTTGTGTGTTTGTGTGTAAGTTTTGGCGTGTGTGTGTGTAAGTTTTGACGTTGTGTGTGTAAGTTTTCATGTGTGTGTGTGTGTGTAAGTTTTTGTGTGTGTGTGTAAGTTTTTGTGCGTGTGTGTAAGTTTTGTTTGTGCGTGTGTGTAAGTTTGTTCATGTGTAAGTTTGTGTGTGTGTGTGTGTGTGTGTGTGTGTAAGTTTTGGAGTGTGTGTGTGAGTTTTCGTGTGTGTGTGTGTGTAAGTTTTGTGTGTGTGTGTGTGTGTAAGTTTTTGTGTGAAAGTAAGTTTTTGTGTGCAAGTAAGTTTTCGTGTGCATGTGTTAGTTTTTGTGTGTGTGTGTTTATGTGTAAGTTTTTGTGTGTGTGTGTGTAAGTTTTGGCGTGTGTGTGTAAGTTTTCGTGTGTTTGTGTGTGTGAGTTTTGTTTGTGTGTGTGTGTGTAATTTTTTTTGTGCATGTAATTTTTTGTGTGAATGTCATTTTTCTATTGAATTTTTAATTTTGTGTGTTTGTTTGTGTGTGTAATTGTGTTTGTGTGTGTGTGTTAGTTTTGGTGTGTGTGTGTGTAAGTTTTGGAGTTTGTGTGTAAGTTTTAATGTGTGTGTGTGTGTGTAAGTTTTTGTGTGTGTGTGTGTGTGTTTTTTTGTGTTCATGTGTAAGTTTTTGTGTGTGTGTGTGTTTGTGTGTGTGTAAGTTTTTGTGTGCATGTAAGTTTTTGTGTGCATGCAAGTTTTTGCGTGTGGGTGTAAGTTTTTGTGTGTGTGTGTGTAAGTTTTTGTGTGTCTAAGCTTTTGTGTGTGGATGTAAGTTTTTTGTGTGTGTGTGTGTAAGTTTGTGTGTGTGTGTGTGTGTGTGTAAGTTTTTGTGTGTGTAAGTTTTTTGTGTGTGTGTGTGTGCATAAGTTTGTGTGTGCATGTAAGTTTTCGTGTGCATGTGTAAGTTTTTGTGTGTGTGTATGTTTGCGTTTTTGTGAGTAAGTTTTTTTGTTTGTGTGTTATTTTTCGTGAGTGTGTGTGTTTTAGTTTTGGTGTGTGTGTGTGATTTTGTGTGCGGGTGTGTTAGTTTTTTTGCGTGTGTTAGTTTTTGTGTGTGTGTGAGTTTTGGCGTGTTTGTGTGTGTTTTCGTGTGTGTGTGTGTGTGTGTAAGTTTGTGTGTGTGTGTGTGTGTAAGTTTTTGTGTGCATGTAAGTTTTTGTGTGCATGTAAGTTTTCGTGTGCATGTGTAAGTTTTTGTGTGTGTGTGTGTGTAATTTTGTGTTTGTGGGTGTATGTAAGTTTCTGCGTTTGTGTTTAAGTTTTCGTGTGTGTGTGTGTAAGTTTTAGTGTGTGTGTGTTAGTTTTTTTGTGTGTGTGTGTGTAAGTTTTTGTGTGTGTGTAAGTTTTTGTGTGCATGTATGGGGACCGGGGGAGGGCCTTTGGGGCCCAGGGAGGGCGTTTGGGGATCCGGGGGCCCTTGAGGATTGGGTGGTCTTTTGGGAGCCCAGTGGACCTTTGGGGACCGGGGGGACCTTTGGGGATCGGGGACCCTTGGGGGCCAGTTGGCCCTTTGGGGTCGGGGACCTGAGGCCAGGAGGGCCTTTGGGGGTCTTGGGAGGCCTTTGGGGGGCTGGGGGCTCTTTGGGAGCTTGGGGGACCTTTGAGGACCGGGGGCTTCCTTCGGGGTTGGGGTGGGAGGATCGGAACCCTTTGGGGTTGGGGTAGAGGACCTCACAACACTGTTCAAATGAAACTTGTGTATTATAACGACCACAGAGTTTCACCATTAAATTCTCTTCTAAAACCTTTCCTAAAATCTTCTTTCAAAATGTCTCTAACTGTTTCGCCGAAATAGTTCCATAGCCTGTCTAAAACGGTTTCGCCCAAATAATCCCTAAACGTAATTTCAGCGTGTTCCTTTTGTTTTTGGCATCTCTGCGCTAATGCATTTCAAATTAATAAGAAACCTGATTCCCGCGCTAAAATAATTCATCGCTAAGATGTTTCTTGGAGAATTGTTTCCATGGCCTTTGGTTATTAATATCCTTTGGAGTTCGACCAAGAGAGTTGTTTCCGAGGCAATGACATTAATGACTTGGATCTATTCCTGGAGAATCGTTTCTAGGCGAAAATTTTTAAAGTCTGACAGATGATGTCATTGGTTGATTGATCTGTCAAGAAAGGGGAATTAATTTGTTGTTTCTAAGGGGAATTATTTATTCACGATAGGTGAATTGAGGTCGACAGCACAGGTGTTCCAAGGTCGATGTTGTTGTTGTTGTAAGTGCACGCTCTCAGCGAATGTCAAGGTCGATGTTGTTGTTGTTGACACACTATCAACCTTGGAAAAAAGAGGTCATTGACCGATTATGCAATCATTCTCCCTAGGGAGGCTATGCCCATATATGGTGTACGTACGGGACTGACATTACCACATGTTGTCCCTAATGACTCTATGCCCATATATGGTGTACGTACGGGATCAATAGAGTCACTTCTACTATAATGGTGCATTACAATGGTGGTGCATTAATGTTATATATGTTTGTGTTATAACGGTGGTGCATAACAGGTTAATATTATCCCAAAACTTCATACTGTTCAAACTGTTTTAGAATCGGGACTAACCCTAAGGCTTGTCTGTAGTTGCACTGATTTCAAGAAATTTGCTTAGTTACTGAAAAAAAAACAAGTTTTGACACCCACACTTTTTGAAGCTTCGACGACTTACGAGATGACCAGGGACAAAATTCCCTAAGGACTTGAGGCAGGCAGATTAAGTATCCACAAATCCTTTTAAAACATGCGTTGATCTTACAATCAAGTTACGGAAATCAAATGATATAACTTCCCCCCTGAAGATTTGTCTGGATATAGCCTATAGATGAGCTTAGGAATTCAAGTTTTGTCGTTTTATTTTATACTCCTTAATATAATAGTAAGGAAAAGAACTTCATTTTCAGAGCGTATTATGCAGCTCACATAGGATTGGGTTTTTCTCGAAAACATTTTTACGCGATATCTTGACCTGAAAAAAAAGAAGATAATATTAAATCTACAGAAGTTTTCGCATGTACGTTTCATATAAATTGATAAGTTTATATAATAACACATACAATATGACATCTAACATGCAACAGTATAGTAACATTCAATAGAAATCTGATAAAAAGTCTGAGTACACCTAAACATACAGTACAAAGAAAAAAACATCATACACACATTTTATAAAAGAACCTTAAAAAAACAAAAAAACCATTGGGTGTTTACTATTTTAAAAGGACTAAACCCATGTGTTTATACATGTTAAGTATTGGATTTTATCTTTTTAATCCTAGGCATAAGTGACGCAGATACTAAAATAGTTACACCTAGCAAGACACGGGTCAAGTATGCAGTGATGATCGTCCTCCATATATACTATCTTTATAAACGAGCAATCATTGTATATTTATTTATTTATTCTCTGTCGAAAACGGGTCTATATTTCTTCGAGAAAATGGGTATCCTTGAGATATATTCGCCTAAAAAAACGATCTAAATAGGTCAGAAGCTTGAAAAAATTCGTTAAGAGCCTTAATTTTGAAAAAAAAAGATTCATACCAATGGCGCCATTTTTGTATAAATCATTGCAGTATCGTAACGACGTTGTCAGACTTATTTGGAAAAATTGAAGATTTTCATGCATGCAAAAGTTTACATTAAATTGCTTAAAGAACAAAGAACAGGTAATTGCAGAAATATTCGATAAGGGATTACGACGATTCAAAAACCTTAAACAAAACCCAAAAGTTTGAAGCTTAGTAGATATCGGACTTGATTCAATAATCAAATATATTTGAAACGACATTAAATTGCGTAAAGAGCAAAAACGGGTAAATACAAAAATATTTGTATATATCAAACAGTTCGTAGTAACGAACTGTAAGGAGCGACCCGGCTCAATAGTAACCGAAACTCTAAAAAACGGAATTTTGATACCAATAGATACATCAAAAGAGTCGGATTTTTATGCTAAATTTAAATATATATGTTTCATCGAGTTCAGTCTTAGTCATCAAAGTTACGGGCCTGAGAAAATTCGCATTATTTTTGAAAAAGGTGGAAGCACCCCCTAAAGTCATAGAATCTTACTTAAAATCACACCATCAGATTCAGCTTATCAGAGAACCGAACTGAAGAGGTTTCAAACTCCTATCTGCAATAATTAGGAATTTTGTCTTTTTTGCCAGAATGAAGAAAGATCCCGGATGCGTGTTTATTTGATTTTTTTGTATTTTCTTTTCCCCAGGGGTGATCGTATCGACCCAGTGGTCTTAGAATGTCGCGAGAGGGCTCATTTGAACGAAAATTAAAAGTTCTAGTGCTTTTTGTAATTAAAAAACAAAAAGTTTTTAAAATAGTAGAATAACTTTTTACAAAATTCTAGCAAGGGATTAAAACAATTCAAAAATCTTGCAAAAAAAGAAGTTTGAAGCTTAGCAGAAATCGTTATTAGAAGTCAGACTTGTTTGAATAATCAAATATCTTTGAGGATTAAAATGATGATTCTTTGGAACCACAGGCTTGCAGGGAAAGATATAGAAGAAAATGAAAAATTTTGGGATAAACTGGATCTGAGGTTAGAAATAAGTTACTGAAGATTATGAATATGATTTTTGAAAAAGGGGAAGTACCTAACGATTTTAGAAAAACCTTAATTAAGCCACTTTATAAGAAAGGTGATAGGAGTGAGTGTAGTAATTATCGAGGCATTAGTTTGGTCTCTGTAGGTAGCAAATTACTTAGTAATATGATAATTTTTAGACCGAGAGATGCTGTAGACAAAGTTTTAAGATAAGAAAAGAGTGCAGTTTTAGAAAAAGTAGAAGATGTGTCAACCAAATTTTCACTCAGTGGTTAATAATTCAGAAGTGCCTGAGTTGTCAAACACCTTTGGTCCTCAGTTTTATAGATTATGAGCAAGCGTTCGATACTTTTGATAGAATAGCTTTAGCAAAGGTCTTATCCTTGCATGGTATACCAGACGAATACATTAAAGTTATTAGTGCTATGTACTAGAATAACACAGCTACGGTTAAGGTAGGAAATGAGGTTAGCAGCTGGTTTTGCATCAAATCAGGAGTTAAGCAGGGTTGTGTTCCATCCCCCTTCATATGGATTATCTGGATGGACTTTGTCTTAAGGAGCACAGGAAAGGCAATGGGAGACCAAGGAATCAAATGGGGAGGAAAAAGTCTCCTGGACTTAGATTATGCTGATGATCTATGCATCCTAGATGAAAGTGTGAGCAAAATAAATGAACTTTAAGAGGTTTTGCGAGTTCAGGGTGCTAAAATAGTTTTGAAAATCAATGTTAAGAAGACTAAGTCACTAAGGCGAAGAATAAGTGAAGATGAAAAAGTGACGTTGGGTAACGAAAAGATTGATCAGGTAGGCAGCTTCACTTACCTTGGTAGTATTATTAGTAAATACGGTGGGAGCAGTGAAGATGTTAAAACTAGAATAGCCAAGGCTTAGGGTATTTTTTCACAGTTAAAAATAAGTTTGGAAGAATAGGAAGATAAGTCTGCAAACCAAGATTAGAATATTAGAAGCTACAGTGATGACAGCGGTCAAATACGGCTCTGAAGTATGGGCGCTCCGAATAGGAGATGAAGATTTGCTAGATATTTTCAAGAGAAATTTCTTACGGATGGATTGTTCTGGGTACCCAGCTGACTGACCGTATTTCAAACACTAGGCTGTAAGAAAAATGTGGTTAAATCCCTCTTTCTAGGACTATAATGAAAGAATGGTTGAAGTGGCTAGGACACGTTGTGCGGATGAAGGATGACAGATTGCCGAAGATTGTCCTTTTCGGCCAACCGTCTGGGGCTAAACGGAAAGCAGGCCGTCCTCGTCTTGGGTGGGAGGACGTCATAAAGAAAGATTTAAAGGAAATGGGGACTTCCTGGGAAAGGGTTTATAAAGGGAGGTTTTGAATAGATTGGGATGAAGGAGGACCGTGCATAGCTGTGTTGGCCTCAGGCGGCTTGGTGCTGCTGTGAGTTATTAGTAGTAATAGTAGAAAATCAACAACCTGGACTATCAAATGAGACAAGACCCATAAAACAAAAATTACAAAATTTTATAAATGATAATTTGTTGGAAGAAATAGAAGCTTTTGTCCCACCATCTAAACAATTAACAAACCTACAACCTGAACCTCGATGTAAATCGACCAATAAGGGCAGCTAAAGTACAGGACATGCCTCTGTTAAAAAATTAAGTTTCTGTATGTATTTCATAATGACAAAAGAAAAGCCGGGGCAAAAGTTGACGATCAACATTTTATAAAAGCTCCAAGCAATGAAATCAAACAGTTCGTGGTAACGAACTGTAAGTAAGGAGCGATCCGGCTCAATGGTAACCGAAACTCTAGAAAACGGGTTTTTGATACCAATATATACATCAAAAGAATCAAATTTCAATGCTGATTTCAAATATATAACTTTCATCAAGTTTAGTGCTACCCATCAAAAGTCTCAGCGCCTGAGAAAATTTGGCTGATTTTCAAAAAAGGGGGAAAGACCCCCTAAAAGCGATAGAATCTTAATGAAAATTAAACCATTAGAGTCAGCGTAACAGAAAACCCTACGGTAGATTTTTCAAACACCTATTTGCAAAAATGCGGAATCTCGTATTTTTTGCCAGAAGAAAGATCACGGATGCGTGTTTATTTGTTTTTCTTTCACAGGGGAGATCGTATCGACCCAGTGGTCCTAGAATATCTTAGAAGGGCTCATTAGAACGGATATTAAAAGTTCTAGTGCCCTTTTTAAGTGACCAAAAAAAATGGAGGCCCCCTCCCACGCTTATTGTTTTCCCAAAGTCACCCGATCAAAATTTTGAGATAGCCATTTTGTTCAGCATGGTCAAAAATATGATAAATATGTTTTTTAGGATGACTTAATCCGCCGAAGTCCCCAGGGGGAGGGCTAAAAGTTATGAGCTTTACCCAATGTTAACATATAGTATTGGTTATTGGGAAGTATACATAAGTTTTCAAGAGGATTTTTTTCTGGTAGTGAGGGGGGTGGGTGGGTGGGTCGGGGGTTATGTTGGAGGATCTGTCCATGAAGGAAGTTTTCATGGGGGAAGAAAAATTGCCATGAAAGGGGCGCCGGACTAGCAAGCATTCTTTTGTTTCTATTGGGGCGCATGAATACTTTTTCTGGAGGAATTGAGGTCTGGAGGGGGGGGGGCTAGAGGAGGGGGTCCCTAGGGGGAATATTTCTGTGGAGGATTGGGATTTGAAGTAAAGGGCATTTCGCTGAAGGGGGCACTAGATTTCCAAACATTATTTTAAAAAATGTCAGAAATTAAATTAAAAAAACAAGTTTTTCAACTGAAAGTAAGAAGGAACATCAGAACTTAAAACGAACAGAAATTATAACGTATGTGAGGTGGTTCTCCCCCAAGTCAATACCTCGCTCTCTACGCTACAATTTTTTTTTTTTTAGTACTTTCAAAAGAGCTATCTATTCTAATTAAACATCCTTTGTGATTCAGGGGTTTGTGAATCAATTTTTTTTAAAATTTAACGTAAAGTGCGTGGTATTGACTAAGGGGAGAACCCCCTCATATACGTAATAACATATACGTAATAAAAAGAACAAAAAAAAAATAAGCGATACGGCTCAATAGCAATCGAAACTTTTAAAAACAGAATTTTGATGTCAATAAATGTATCAAAAGAATGTGTTTATAATGCTGATTCTAAATGTACAAATTTTATTAAGTTTAGTATTACTCATCAAAGGCTACGAGCCTGAAAACATTTGCCTGATTTTTGAAAGAGGGGGGGGGGAACATCCCCTACAATGAAATAAATTAAATGAAAATCACACCGTCAGATTCAGCGTATCAGAAAACCCTATTACATAGGTTTCAAGCTCATATCTGCAAAAATCTGCAAGTTTGTATTTTTTTTGCCAGAAGAAACATATACGAATATAGAAGTTAGTTACGTAAGTTAATTTGTAAATTACGTCATAACCAAATTTAAAGACATCCATTTAGCAAAAGAAAAGTAAAATTTTTATGCAAATTTTTTTTACTCATTCAATGACGGTGAGCCAAAATAAAAGCTGTATTAACTAAAAAACGATCAGAAATTAAATAATAAAAACCAAGTCTTTTTAAACTGAAAGTAAGGAGCGACATCAAGACTTAAAACGAACAGAAATTATTCCGTATATTAAAGGGGCTGTTCCCTCCTCAACGCCTCGCTCTTTACGCTAAAGTTTGACTCTGTCTCACAACTTTATTTTTTAAAACAATAAAAAACTTTAGCGTAAAGAGCGAAGCGTTGAGGAGGGACAGCCCTTTCATATACGGAATAATTTCTGTTCGTTTTAAGTTTTAATGTCGCTCCTTACTTTCAGTTTAAAAAACTTGTTTTTTTTATTTAATGTAAACAAGTACCGATATTAATTTTACTACTTAATTTTTACTATTTAAAGCCCAATTCTAAATTCAGTTTTTCCTTCAGACGGTTATATGAAAACCACCCAGGCTGGAGTCCTGGACGCATTTTCAGTGAAATTTAACGAATGGCTAAAGATCTTTATAATTTTGTAACAGCCAAAAGAAAAATCTTAGTTTCCTGGTTGTCAGGTTTGAATAGACCTAAGATGAAGCCAAGAGGCAAAAAGAGTTTTAATTTTGATGTCCTTGGTACTTAAGAATAGATTTGATATTATGAAATCATATACGAAAAATATAAGAGCCAAAATGACGAGTATCAGCATAAAGGAAATACCGCGATGCTACTCATATACAATGCATGGAAAGAGCAGACTAACCTTTCCGAAATTTCTAACTTTCAAATAAGTTAGTCTCTCGCGCTGTGAAAGAAAATTGGGTAAACTTTCCTCATCCTTGCCACAGGGGAAGCAAGTTTAACATTTATATGACCTTTTGACATTATACGCCTGGAACTGACGACACTTCTCATTTGATTTTTAAATTAATTTATCTGAAAGACAAAACATCAGCAAAACTGTACGGCATGTGACAACCTTGCCATGGATAGAGGTGTCAATTTTGGCGATTAGAATTGATTAAGTAAGACGTAGTATCAACCTGCATAATAAATGAGTCAAAGAGTCAAACTTCTGCTTAGTAACTTGGGTGAGGGAAGCGCTTTTCAACCAACCAGATCATCTACATCTTTATTTTATTTATTGGAATCATCTTTATGTCCCCGTCCCCCTTGCACTGGTCTCTAGTCTTTGCAATAACTTCTCCTAACATTTATAGTTTTGCAATACCCATTCCTTCATCACAAAAAAAGAGCGATAGATTTTTTTTTACACATTCACATATCCGTTACAGGTCTTATTTAAGGAGATAATTTGAGACAGAGATAGGCTACTATTCAAGAAGGCCAGGGGGCTTGGTTGCCAATAATTTTTGACAGGCGAACATCGTTTAGAAAGTTTTTCTTTGACGAGAAACGGGATTGCTCAGGTATTTACGTATAGAGGATTTACGTATAGAGGATTTACGTATAGAGGATTTACGTATAGAGTATTTACGTATAGAGTATTTATGTATAGAGGATTTACGTAGAGATGATTTACGTATAGAGGATTTAAGTATAGAGGATTTACGTATAGAGTATTTACGTATAGAGGATTTACGTATAGATGATTTATGTATAGAGGATTTACGTATAGAGGCTTCTTTTTAGAGGATGATATATTGGATTAAAGGGAAAACAGCTTTAAAAAAAACATACAAAAATAGGCCAGCTTAACAGAAAACATTAGAAATTATTTGGAAATTCCATGAATCTTGAAATTCTGGGGAATAGTCAGCCGGGGGGGGGGGGATTTGACCCCCAATACTTTTTGCGTCCCCTCAAATATTTTGAAAATACCTGTTTTTGGTATTTTCTGAGCAGTCTCATTAATAACTGGATCTTTATGAACTTTCGTTAAAAAAAAATTGCCCGCTTGATTTTAAGAAATATATTTTACCCCCCCCCCTCCCAACGCACACACACACTTCCGAGAACTGATGCGACTGGGAACAACTACCCAGGAATACCCCTATTTCCTTTTCTGGCCAATCGATAATCATAATTTAAGCTATTCCACCCTCCTTGCGTACCCTCACATTCAGTGAAACGATATTCGTATTTTAATAGAATTTGTATTTTTCCCAAGGGTGTATCCAGGATCTTCTTTGGAAGGGTGGGGTATATTTCGGGGAGGGTGGTTCACAAAAAAACTTACAAAACGCATAAAAAATTTGTTTATGTGCATTTTTGTTACTTATTTACGAGTCAAACAAAACTTTGGGAGGGGGGGGGGTGTCACTGCAACACTCCCCTAGATACATCCTTGATTTTGCCTATTATAATTTTGAGCCATTCTTAATCTGGATATGTTGAAAAGGTGAGCTATTACGCCATTTGATAATAAGCATTATTGGAATGTGTAATTATTAGCAAAGTGCATAACGTGCGAACTTGCTCTGAATTTCAAATACTACCAAAAAAAAAGCAAAAAAAAAACGCCAAATGGAAAAGTAAAATTTACAACCATAGTTATTTTGTTTAGCATAAAATGGTCCGTGGTAACGAACTGCAGAAAGTGACCCGGATTAATAGTAACCGAAACTCGAAAAAAGGAGTTTGAGAGCAATCCATGCAACAAAAGGATTGGCTTTTTATGGTAATTAAGTTTAAAAAAAACAAGTTTTTTCAGCTGAAAGTAAGGAGCTACATTAAAACTTAAAAAAATTATTATGCTTATGAGGGGTTTCGCCCCCTCGTCAATACCTCGCTCTTTACGCTAAAGTTCGTTTTTTTCTAATTTTTTAAGAATGACCTCTAAATCCAAAAGGCCGTTTAATTAGAATAAATATCTCTTTTGAAACTACTAAAAATACTTTAGCGCAAAGAGCGAGGTATTGACGAGGGGGCGAAACCCCTCATATACGTAATAATTTCTGTTCGTTTTAAATTTTAATGTAGCTCCTTATTTTCTGTTGAAAAAACTGTTTTTTTTATTTAATTTCTGATTGTTTTTTAAATAATGCTGGGAAAACCAGCTTCGTGAAAATTCTCTCCCCCTAAAAAACTGCTCCATGGAAAGATCCTCCTACGTAAGCCCTCGTGGACCCCCTCCCTCAACAAGAAAAAATACCCCCTGAAAACGTCTGGGTACTTCCTAATAACCCAGTTAATAACCCTTGTTTACCTATATGTAAACAAGGGACAAAGTTCATAACTTGCAGCCCTTCCCCCGGGGACTGTGGGGGATTAAGTCGCCTTCAACGACATAATTATTAGATTTTTCGACTATGCTGAACAAAATGGCTATCTCAAAATTTTGACGCGGTGGCTTTAGGAAAAAATGAGGGAGGGGGCCTAGTTGCCCTCCAATTTTTTTGATCACTTAAAAAGGGCACTAGAACTTGTAATTTCCGTTCAAATGAGTCCTCACGAGACATTCTAGGACTACTGAGTCGATACGATCACCCTGAAAAAAAAAAAAAAGTAAACAAATATCCGTGATCTTTCTTCTGGCAAAAAGTACAAAGTTCCACATTTTTGCAGATAGGAGCTTGAAAATGCTACAGTAGGGTTATCTGATACGCTGAATCTGATGGTCTAATTTTCATTAATATATTATGACTTTTAGGGGGTGTTTCACCTTTTGATGGGTAGGACTAAACTTGATAAAACTTATATATTTAAAATCAGCATAAAAATCTAATTCTTTTGATGTATCTATTGGTATAAAAATTCCGTTTTTAGAGTTTTGGTTACTATTGAACCGGGTCGCTCCTTACTTACAGTTCGTTAGCACGATTTGATTCCAAATATATAAAAGTTATCCAGTTTAAAGTACCTTGTAAACAAGCTAATACCTTGTAAACATTTTCCTGATTTCCTTAAAAGGAGGAAAACACCCCCCCCAAAAGGACAAGGAATCTTAATGAAAGTGACAATCAAATTATACACAAAGAAAACCTTATTATAGGGATTTCAAACTCATATCTACGAAAGTGTTGAATTTACATTTTTTTTTCCGAGACTGAAGATCCATAGATGTGTGTTTATTTGTTTGTTTGTTTGTTGTTTTTTCAGAGGTTATCGTGTCGAATTCAATACTCATGTTCGAAAAAAAAGTGTGGGTGGTAAAATAAATTCTGATTACATATTTGGATTCGCCATGAAAAGTTGCACATTGGAGAAAGTTCCAGATTGTTGCAGAAAAGTTGCAAAATTTTAGTCTAAATTTCATTAGGATCACACCAGTCTTCGGGGGTAATTTCCTCCGTTGTCTATAATTAATTAAAACAACTTTTATTTATTTAAACTTATTTAATTTTTAAACTTATTTAAACTTTGTTTTACTTTTATAACTTTAATAAATCAAATAATTTTAACATTTTGATTACTAAATATCAGTATATGTATATTAAACTGACAATGCACATTCATTTGTATTTTTTCAGTAAAGTGCAAGTTTTGTTCTGGCCTTGGGAAGGCATAGGGGTTTTGCGCCCAACTTATGTTAATTTCTGCTCGTTTTGAGTTTGACTCGGTTATTTATTGTAATTTCTGTTCTTTTTGGGTTTCATTTGTTTATCGATGCTCATTTGTGGTAGTTTCGAGCTTGGTAGATTATTTTATTTTTGCAAATTTTTTGTTTAATGGAGTTCTTTCCTTTTCTTTTAAAAACTCATTTTGTGGAAAAAGTTTTTTTTAAGTAATATTTTTTCGTTTTATGACATAATTTTTTCAGGAAAAATGAAAATCCCACTTAAAATATTTTCGTGTTTTAAGACCTTATAGTTTTGCCTTCTATTTGTATGCTGGAGAAAAATTTTCAGCAATTTTTAACAACATACACCATTTTAAAAATCTGGACAAAAATAGTACTGTTTAACTTAGCTTCATACTTCCTCTAGTTGACCTGAAATGAAAAACTTGATATCATTCGCAAAAAAATCTGTTTACTTTCTTTGATAGCTTGGATACACTTACACAATTTTGATTTGGTTAAATTTTAAGAGCAGAAGTAGCCTCTAAAGTTTGAACATAATACCCTCAGTCGTTCTTGGGTTATTACTGATATGACTTACCGGTAACTAGGTTTATAACAGTACATTTTTATTTATTCTTGAGGCAAAATTACTTTTTTAAACATAATGGGCCATTGGGTGGATGGGAGTGGAAGGGGGATTCGTTGCCCCCCAATTACTTTCAACTATTAATAAGGGCATCAGCCCTTTCTATTTTCAATTGAATGAGCCCCTTTCGAAGTTCCCACGACAGCTCCTTTGATACGAAGTGCCCTGGTCTAAGCAACAACAACAACAAAAAATATTACTAATCAATTTCAACTATTAAAAGGGCACTGGCCCTTTGAATTTCAAATTGAATGAGCCCTTTTCTGAAGTTTCTACGACAATGTCTTCTATAAAAACCTTATATGCCCCCAGGGCATAAATAAAAACCCTTGCCTTGAGGGCTGTGGCGGAGTATCCTCCCCAAAAACATATTTTCTATTTGTAAATCAACTACGCTGAACAAAATGGCAATCTCAAAATTGTGATTGGATGTGTTGAGGGGAATGATGGGCGTGGGGGGGGGCTAATTTCCCTCCAATCACTTTCGACTAATAAAAAGGGAACTAGCCCTTTGAATTTCTAATTGAATGAGCCTGTTTTTAAGTTTCTCCGACAACGCCTTCACTAAAAACCTTATATACCCCCAGGGCATACCTTAAAACCCCCCCAGGGCATAACTTAAGTTTTGATGACAGTATATTAATTAAAAGAATCCCTTTTTTATAGTGATTCCAACTCATAAAATTTATCAAGTTTAAAGTTATCTACAAAACGTTGGAAGCCCGAGAAAACTTGCCCCATCCTTTCGTTTTAACCGAGACTTAAATGGGAACATTCCTCATTTTATTATTTATATGGAAGTGCTTGTTATCTTCACAGTTCGGGGAATTAAGATACTATACACTATACACTCGAGATTTCTCGTGGGTGGCATTCCGCTATATAAGCCTAAACCACGCAGTTGTTATGTTTATAGATACTAACAAAATGATTTAATTTCACCTTTCTCTCCTCACTGAAGCCTTTGGCCCTTGCCAATGACAGGTGAGGAGCTTCAGTGTTATATCGGCCCTCGTATGATGATATCATGACGTCATCCTAGTGGCGTCAATTCACAAAAAAAGAAAGGGGGGGGGCAAAATTTATTTTTGAAGGCTCGGGGGACTTTTTTAGTTTTCAAATTTTTTCAATGAAATTACCAAAGACCCTTTTTTTAATCAAAATATCAAAAAAAGGTATTTTTTTAAATCTAGGGGGGAATTCAGTGGGATCGAATGCCCTCTTGCCCCTACCTGTTGAATCTGAGGAAGTTGTGGTTTTAATGTATGCTTAGAAATAAGGTGGGCCCATCTAGGGACAAAAAAAGATGTTTTGATGTATTTTGTACTTTTACGCTGAATTTAATAACACTCATTTTTTAAATTAAATATAAGTTGGAAGACCGATCTATAAGTTCTGAATTACTTCCTGAATTCAGGCTGATTGAAGACTGATATAAAACTTCCGAATTACTTCCTGAATCCGGCTTCTTTTACTTATGCAAAAGTAAAATTTATGCATATTAAGGCGGATTTGATAAATTAGTTACTAAATTAACTGAATCGAAAATAAACTAATGCGGAAGTTGCTCAAATTCTTACAAATAGCCTTACATACGAAGGGCTGGGTGCTAAAAAAAAGTTTTTAGTCGACGTAAAATGGAAAAAAAGTTCAACCTCACTTCCTTTTCAAGATTTAAGTATCTAAGACCCTTTGATGCAAGATCGTATGTTTTTTACCCCTGGTAATAAATAAAATTACCGTGGCTATTCATTGAAGTTTTACTTCCCATTTTCCAAGAAAATCCATGAAATGTTTGATATTCTACCGGAGAACTTTCCAGGGAAAGTTCTCTTTCTGGGGAACGCTATAGAAAGTCTTATTACAGGTCAAACAAAGGAAATAGAGATTACAAAAACACAAGATGCTCTTGGTTTGACAATCACAGATAATAGAGCGGGATATGCATTTATCAAAAGAGTAAAGGAAGGAAGCATTGTTTACAAAATTGACTACATTAAGGTAAAGGTTTTTAATATATTTCTTTCCTTTTTCCAACCCTAAAATAATCTCTATTTCTTGGTTTTCTCTCTAATTTTTAGTTTATAGTGCTTGGCAAACGCATAGTTCTCTTCCAGTGTTTTCCGCCCAGCTACAAAGGTGTACCAAGAGGAATCTAGGGGGAAACACTGTAAGTTTTTGGAGATTTGCCCCCAATCACGTATAGTACTCCTGGTCTATGGCAGAGCATCGGGAGATCGCTGCCTGTGGTACGTAGACCTCATTGGTTTGCATGTGAAAGTTTTGTTCTTGCTTTAGGAGTGACCTTGAAACGATTAGTTGACTTTTTCGGAGAAAAACATGCGCTTTCTTGACGAATATTTTCAATTTGTTAAACATAAATGCAATTTTTTTTAATTGTAAGTGCATTAATATATATTAACTTTTAAGTATTGTGATATATACATTATAATCAAGGGCTTCCTTTTTTTGTGGGGGGGGCAAGGGGGAAATTTGCCCCCCCCAATAATGTGGAGAAAAAATCAGTTACCCCATGCCCCTTGACTACCCAGATATGGACCCTCTTGCCCCCCCCCCCCCCCCCAATAAAAATGCTAGAGATTTGCCCCTTATTATAATATTAAGTATTTTGAGGAAATGAGGTTGGTAGTTGGTTATGTATTAAACATAACCAACAAACATAACCAAGAAACATATGTTAATTTCTCTATGTTACAAGTAAAAAAAAATGTCCGGATCGGGAGTCGAAGGGGGTGGGTTGCGTTTGAAGTCCGGAGAGGGTTAAGGGGAGAGGGTTGTTCTCAAATTAAAAATTTGAGAACATTAACTAGACTGGCTAAGAATATGAGGTATTTGTGTATTAGCCACTATACACTCGAGAGCTGAAGATAAGGTAATCCTAATGAAATATAACTTTTAGTTTATATAATAATATAATTTGGGCTATATATCTACACACGAGGGAGGGGGGGTAAGGTATTTGGACAGTGCCCTAACTTAACCTAACCCCCCAACCCAATAATTTGCAAATATATACCCTAAATTATACAAGTCCAATGAATTCTGTCTGAGTCCAATGGGTACTTGTGCATTATATCTAACCCACCGCTATACACGAAAGAAGTCAAGTTTGGTTAATGCTAATGAAATAAAATAAAATAAAATGAAAATATAATAGTTTAGAAACAAATTTAGGCTATATATTTGCACATTATAAAAGCATAGCATAATTTAAATATTATGTAAGAACATTATGTCAAGCATAGCATATATTAAATACGTAGCCTAACCTAGGTGCCCTCCCCCCACCCTAAAACACGAAAAAAAACAGTTTAAATATTGTAAACACTATAAGAAATCACGCTTTGCGATCCATTTATCTAGCAAATACTCGTTTGTCTGGTTTTTCCTTGTACAGTCTATAGCGCTGGGTTAGATATAATGCACCAGTACTGTCCTATGCCTTGTATTACTCGTCACTGGTCTTTGTAGCAATGAAACCGGTTTTCTGAGAACTTACCTAAGCCTAATTCTTGAGTGTGTATTCGATACACAAGTAAAGAATATGATTTAAGTTTTAACGTAAAAATTTTGACAAACTCATCTCATTATTATACAATTTATCACTAAAGCTTTCAAGACATGTTCTGGGTTGTGATGAATATCTTATGAGCAAACGAAATCTTAAGCTTAGAAAGTTTGATAATTTTTGTGAAAAAATGATTTGTTTGTAAGGTTTAATTTTTAGGCATATTTTCTTAGAAAAAACAGTATATACAAAGGACAATGTTAGTTCAATTACGAAGAAACTACAAAATCAGTAGTATTTCAGATATGTACAATTTTTGAAGAGCCCTTCAATTGAGGTCTGGTTGACGCCGGTTTCTCTAAATAAGGGCTCTGATCTGAACAGGGTTGTGAAGCTTTTGTAAATGAGAACGTCCCCTTAACATTCAAAAATGTGTCTTTATTAGACCAAATATGTCTATATTTTGTATATAACATTTCAATCTTAAAATTTCAAAAACTTTTATTTAATACTTGTGTTAATGACCAAAAGACACTTTGCAAAGTGGCCAGTTAACATCCAATATAATAAAAACGAAAATTTGTCGATCCAGAACGTATTAGTGTGAAAGCACTAAACTCATAAAAACATGTAAACAGTAAAAAAACTACTTGTGAGAGCTTACGGTTTATCTTTCGGCAAGAATTCCTCTTGAGGTATGATCGGCATGAGGGTCAGCATTTTCACTTCCTTCGGTAGCATTTCGCTAATCAGAGTACTTCTTGTGTATGTCATGAGGTACTAACCAGGAGTCAAGGGACGTTCCAGAATGCAAGATATCAATTACTTTCGACTCTTAAAAATCAATCAATCATCAATCATTTTATTAATACTAAACTGTATTGCAAACGTAAAGAAAAATTATTTGGCCCAAGAAGCTTGGCTTGTTGTGGGCCTTACAACACAATAATAAAGTACTAAAACAACCATAAATATTACTCTAAATCAAACAATATATATGAAATAAAGATTAAAGAGAATAAACAATACCATACAGTAAAAAAAAAAAAAAAAAAAAAAAAAAAAAAAAAATAATAATAACGATAACGATATATAAGGGAAAAACACAAAAGGAGAAACACTAGGAAAAGAGAAAACGGAAAATAAACGAAGGAGAGAGAAATTACTAAACTGGAAATACACGACGAATAACTGCCTTTGCAGACAGAAGTAATGGGACATCCGGTGAGATTGAATTCCATAATTGAATTTATTTATAAACAGGAGACCTCTGGGCTGCTGTAGATGATTGTTTGGGCAAAATAAATCTACGAGAAGAACTACGTAAAAAAGGAGAGTACCTACCTGAGCCTGTCCGTGAAAAAAATTGATGTAGAGGCGGTGGAAGTGTACCTAGAAAAGCAGAATGCGCTAAATAAAGATTACTTTTACTCACAATGCGATCCAGCGGAGCTATTCCAGTATCATTATAAAGATCAGAAGAAGGGTATAGCCGAGGGAGAAGAAAAGTAGCCTTCACTGCCCTATTTTAGGCTCTTTGAAGTAAGCACATAAAAGATTTGTTAGTACTGCCCCAGACAGAGCAGCAATAAAAAAGGCAAGGAAATATAAAAGCATATTAAAGAGAAAGTATAACACCTGGGGGAAGAAATGAGTTAACCCGGTGCAACATTGAAGACTGGCGGAAGATGAGGGAACGGGTGTGAGTTATATGAGGCTTAAAAGAGAGAAGACAGTCAAGATACACATCAAGAAATTTCACCATAGCAGCTTGCGGTATAACATCATTCCCATAAGTCAGGATGATTGGCTCCCTTACATCTCTCATACGATAAGGGGTACTGAAGTGTATAATGGCACTTTTTTGGCTGTTGAGAGTCATACCATTTGACCAGCACCAATCTTTTACTTTATCAAGAAGACCTTGAGCTAGGGTAAAAACAGATGGAAAGTCCACTGCAGCAATGAAAAAGTTACTGTCATCAGCAAAAAGAATAGGGTGCACAAGGGGATGAAGACCATCAACGAGATCATTAATGTACATTAAAAACAAAAGTGATCCAAGCACAGAGCCCTGTGGGACACCCTTCAATATAGGCAAAGTAGTGAAAGAATTACCATTAACTGAAACATACTGAGATCTTCCCGACAGATAAGACCTTAACCATTCTAGTGGGACTCCATTTACTCCAAATGAAGATAGTTTAGACAAAAGAACAGAGTAGTCAACCCTATCAAAGGCCTTTGAAAAGTCAAGAAATAGACCCAAAACACACAAGCCCTTGTGTTGCATCTGAGAGTGCATACGAGGTAGAGAAAGTGGGACGAAACCCATACTGATGGTTAGTTATGAGAGAATTTCCTGCAGTTGTATTAGTACTAAATACAAATGAAGAGAGTCTGCAATACACTACTCTTTCAACAACCTTAGAGATGACAGGAAGAAGAGAAATGGGTCTATAATTTGAAAATAGAGATGAATCACCTTTTTTATACAAAGGTAAAACTTTATCAACTTTAAATAAATGAGAGAGAACACCAAAAGGAAGAGAGTTGTTAGTTATGTGTGAGATGGGGTTAGAAACAAACTGACCAATTTTTTTAAGAACATTATTAGTCAAACCAAAACCATCAACTGAACGGCTACTTGGAAGCTGGGAGATAATACTATAAATCTCAATATCACTGCATGGGGAAAGGAAAAATGACTTTTCTGCTATGGGAAAACTACTTACCCTATTCTTGGGTTGAATGGGAACTGAAGGAAGAGTGGTGAAATACGAATTGAAGGCGTTTGCTGAAGAATTTCTATCCACAATAGATCCCTCAGCAATCCTGTAATGACTTGGGGGGACTGTTTGAGTTTCTTGCGAGAAATAGCTTCATTAACTACATTCCAAACCTTTCGCAAGTTCCCCTTACACTCATCAATTCGATACGAAAAATAGAGCTTTTTGGCTGCACGCACTGAAGTCGTAAGTACATTTATATAATATTTATACTTCAAAAGATCATTCTGTGTTTTACTTTTACATGCAACCTTGAACAGAGACGCCTTCATATGTGTAGCATTAATCCTACCTATGGACATCCATGGGCATTTGGGTGTAAAATTCCTTGGTCTCTTCCTAAGAGGAAAATGCTTATCCAACAGAGCTCCCATACGACACACAAATAAACTTGTTGCACATTCAACATCATTAGCTTCAAGAACACTAGACCAATCATTACTCTGAAGACTAAGAATTAAATTAGAAATTTCTTTATCTGTAAAAGTTCTAAAAGAAGATTCACCTTGCTCATTCACAGCAATCTCAGTTTTAGGCACAAAAAGTGATAGATAAATAGGGAAGTGATCAGACAGATCAGTGAAAACAAGACGAGAAGTAAACTTCAATTTTGGAGAATGAGAAATGAAAATATTATCTATCAAAGTGGCAGAATTTCTTATAGGATCAACACGAGAAGGAAAAAAATTGAAGGAAGTAGCCCAGAAGAAGAAAGCACATCAAAGAGATGGTCACATTCATCACTTGATCCAACATTTAACATATTACAATTAAAATCTCCCAAAACACAAATACGTTTTTTAGAGAAAGTCCCTGCACCAGAAAGCTGATCAAGCAAATCACAGAACATGTGTTGGAAAAGGAGGGGGCTTATAAAACAAACAAACAGTATCACATGCAAACTGGCTTTTCAGATCAATGACAAAAGAATAAACAGTCCTACTATTGGACACTACTGAAGTAAACAAGGATTCAAGGTCATACCGTCTACTGAATTTAATATCAGATTTTCTAGATAAACAAATGCCCCCTGAGCACTTTGTTACCATTCTAGGGACATGAATAGCAATATAACCATGCATATCATAAGCTGTTAAATTTTCACTATCAGATAACCATGTTTCAGTTAAACCAATTACATCAAAAGGGCAAGAATTATCAGACCACAAAAAGAACACTAGAACTTTCAATTTACAATTGAATGAACTCCTTTCGAATTTTCTAGGACAACTCCTATTACTCGAAGTGCTTAGGTCAGGAAAAAAAAATACATTGTGCCCACATCGCTCTTTACTTCAGCAGTGCTATTGCGCTGCCCATGATTTCTGGTCGTTTTGAGTTTTAATCATTATTGGGGTTTATATCTGCTGAATTTATTTATGGATTGTCACCATCTCAATATAATTTAACTAACTTTTTCAAAAGAAATTGCTATTGAAATATTTGTAGTATCTAAATCGAGCATTGAACATCAAATTAAATGTTATGGTCAATTCTTTGCTATCTCATATTGCATAAGAGCATAAGAAGTTTGGTTTCACAATATTTCAGGGGGATTACCCCTATTGCCCCCCCCCCCACCTCTTACACACAACACTGCATAAGAAATATCAGTTTTTCTTCCACTGATGGTAATACTGGCTCCCATCATGCCTCAATAGGCTACATAAGATGCCTTTAGGACTTAGTAAGCCTGACTGCATACATCCTATAATTTGTTTATTTATAGCTATGACTACAGCCTGACTATATCATGATTATTATTAGCTAATTATTGGTCTGGCTTGATCTGTGCTTGGAAGCGTTGAACCTAGGTATTTCTGTTTAGGTATTTAAGCAGGTAAAGATGCAGATTAGGGGCTCCTGATAAAAACAACTAATTTCTGACTATATATAATTTATTGGGATCTAAAGGTACAGAGGTACTGCTCCGTAGAAGTAATATATAAACAATTTATTCTTTATTGTAGGGTCTGGTTTTCTTGGGCAGTATTTTTGCAACATTTACTCTAAACATTTACCCTAATCCTTAACCTTTATCTTAAATCTAGTACAAGGACGAAAAAAGTGTTAGAAGACAGGCCGGTAGCTCTGACCAAGTCCTTAAAAAGCGTGAGATTAAAGACGGATTTATCGAAGTCACGAGCATTTACTATTATTCTGATTTTTCTTTTTAAGTTCAGGTTCGTTTCGGCAATTAGCGGCCAGGTTCGCAAGTGAGAAGGGGTCACCCACAGCATAAGACAAATTATAAACATATTGTGATTCAAGTGGATTCAAGCCCAAAAGCAGCAAAATTGGAAGCATCGTATCCCAAAAATCTGCTACATGGGTTTTTAGTCACTTGACTCGGGAAAATGAAAATTTAGTATCTTAGTTGGTGGAACATAGCCCAACCAGGTAACAGATATTGGTAAATGCCTAAAAAGCAACTGAAACGCAAATAGCCACTTCTATATTTTCTTCTCACATATCTTTTTTGCTTCAGTGAATTCGACTTCTAATGATAAAATTATAAGTTAGGTATCAATTTTTAATCAAATATTATACCTGATTTTTAATTCAAAAATAACTGTTGTATATGAAGATTATGTAATATAGTAAGCACTTGTCATATCCGGCAATTAGTAACTGTAGACACCAAATACGACTTTAATATTTATCAATTAAAAAAAAAAGTTTTTTTTACCTGAAAGTAAGGAGCAGCATTAAAACTCAAACGAACAGAAATTATTCCCTTTATGAAGGATTTAACCCCTCCTCAATACCTTGCTCTTAACACTAAAGTTTTTAGCACTTTTAAAAAAGCTTGCTATTCTAACTAAACGGCCCATGTGTTTCAAAAGTCGTTCTTAAGAAATTGGGACAAACAGTCAAACGTTAGCGCAAAGAGCAAGGTATCAAGGAGGAAGCAACTTTTTCACATACGGAATTACTTCTGTTCGTCTTGAGTTTTAATGTTTTCTCCTTACTTTCAGGTAAAAAAAATCTTGTTTTTTTGTATTTAATTTCTGATAGTTATTCAAATAGTTCTGGTAAATCTGGCTCACCCTCTGTGAAAAATTCCCTCCCCTCACGGGAAACTTCTCCGTGGAAATTTCCATTAACGTAAAATACACCTCCTTCCCCAGTAAAATTCTATCCTCGCTGTAAATCTCCCTCCCCTGTAAATTTCCTGCGGACGATTCAGCCTGAAAAATTATCCCTAACATACTCTAATTTGGAAAAAAAACTTTGATTTCTAATAGTTTTCCCGATCACTGCGGAAACCTTTTTTCCGTGGGTTTTTTTTCCCGGAAGTTCAAACACGCTGAAAATAACCCCCAGATAAATCCCCCGGAGCATCTCCAAATTAAAAATCGAGTTGGCAAAGAGAAAGTAAGACAAATAAATAGAGTTTCGTATAGGAATTCTATCAAATCCCTCAGTGTAAATTTTTTCCTGGAAAGTTCATCCATGGAAATTTGTCTGCTATTGATGCGCCCATGTCAAAAAGACCTGTGGCCACCCCTGCCCCACCATTGAAACTACCTTTTTCGTTTAGCCTCAATCTCTGCCTTTACGGAGCAGTTACCATTGAATCAGCGAACTGGCATTTTGAGTCAAATTAAACATTTAATTCATGACTTTTAAACATTATGTTAGCAAATTTATTGGTAACACAGCACAATTCTTCACAGTGTAGAATAAACAACCCAAAAATATTAACGAAAGTCTGAAAGAATTGAATTTTTTTGATGTTAGCGCCGTAAGAGTTCTTGCTTAAAAGCTGGTTTAAAGTTTGTGTCTTTTAAAAACGATTATTTTTCCTTTAATACTGCAAAATTTTGTTGCAATTATTTTTCATAATTGCAAAGTAAATGCACAATTTGCCTTGGGAAGGCCATTTTTATGGTGAGGTTTGACTTTGCTCTGAAACGCAAGATTTTGTAATAAGTGTATAGCTGTAACTGGCAGTAAAATAACAGAACATTTGTTTAGTAGGATTTATTAGTTTTACCGTCCGTTTATTCATCAAGATAAATTATGATCTTACTTATGAACATTTCTTAGTGATAGATTTAAACTTTCTTATAAATAAGAAAGAGTATGTTGTTGTTGTTGATGTAGGTTTCCAATGTAAGTTTCAAGTTTCAACGTGATCCTGCGAATAAGGTATATAATTGCGATAATCACGACGTAATACTAATCTTCCTAAGTTGAATTGTGCGCTTAATGGTTCTTTAAATTAAGATTAATTTTTTTTAGGGGGAGGGGGATTGGTCCATAGAGGGACAGGGGTCGCTGCATTAAGTTTTGCCTTACACTATGTAATCTTACGGATCAAATTTTGTCCGTAATATAGGCAGTGCCAAGTGAACCCGAACACTGCTTAGAATTTTAGGCTAAGTAAGTTCTTGTTACGTTACGGTATAATCAAAAAAGATGTATGGATGAACAATTAATAACTTTAATACATTAATAATACATTAATAATAAATTAAATTATAACAATTAATAATAAATTAAATGAATAATTCTTAGAAAGCCTTTTATGCTTGATCAGAGCTTAAATTTCATCTCCATTCCATATTTTAAATTTTTGAGTAACTTATTAGTTATGATTTTGTTTTATTTTAGACGATTTTTAAGCTAGCCTAGTGTGAAAGAAATTGTTTAAACGTGAAAAAAATATGTTTAACATAGTGAAACTTAACCACTTAGCATAGAAAATTACGTACATAATATGAAATTCACTTAACTTATGATTTTAAAACTTGTAAACTCTTCAGAGTCTATAATAACTAGAGGAAAACTAAATAGAAAAATTAATATGCCTCCGGAATAAAAGCTAGATTACGAGATCAGTTCAAATGTTCGCTGTCTTTATAAATACTTAAACAGAGATACCTCTGATCAACCCTCCCAAGCGGAGATCAAGCCAGGCCAATAATTAGCTAATAATGATCATGCTATAGTCAGGCTGTAGTCATACCTATGACTAAATAAATGTAAGATGAATGCAGTCAGGCTTACTAAACTCTAAAGGCATCTCATGTAGCCTACTGAAGGCATGCTAGGAGCCAGTACTGCAATCAATGAAAAAAAACTCTGATAATTCTTACGCAGTAGTGTATAGTAGAGGGGGCAACAGGGTTGATCCCCTTGAAATCCTGTGAAACCCAACTCCTTATGTTCTTATTAACAATATTTTTTTTAGGAACTACTGACCTAGAAGTTCTTGTGCCTAGTAACTTTTTCTTTTCCTCTTTTTGTGTGTGGGTCTTACCATTCTTATCCTTATCCTGTCTGGTCTTATCCTTTAATGGTATACCAGACAAATACAATAAAGACATTATTGCTATATACGAGAATAAAACTGCTGCGGTTAATTTAGGAAATGAGGTTAGCAGCTGGTCTTTTATTAAAATTTCCTTTAAAATGAGCCGTTGAACAACTCTCGACGATGTTCCAGTGCCAAGCTATCTGTGGAAAAGAAAAAAAGAAAAAAGGTGCCGTTTAGGCAGAATGCTGTAGTAGCTGCCACTTTTCTTGATTTTCAAGCCAATATATTTCCCTTGCTGTTAAAGCCAAATGACAGAAAGTCACCTATACAGGGATTTCAGACATGGCGGTTCTAATGGTGTACTTTTTGTTTTGATCTGAATTTTTTTTTTTTAGGAGTTATGGGTTTTTATATTTCTTAACATGGACGTGATCGTCTCTTACTAGGTTGCTAGCTACCGCTGCAACCCGGATATGGATGAACCACAGGATTCAGTTCCTTTGGGCTTGAGTGCGCTCTTTACTCTAACATATATAATGAACAGGATCGATCCTTTATGTATATATAGTTATGAGAGGCAGCGTGGCCGAGTTGTCCAAGGCGCTGGTGTTAGTCACCAGTCTCTTCCAAGGCGTGGGTTGAAATCTTACCGCTGGTATACGATTATGATTTATGTACAAAAATCAAATATATTTGAAAAGACTGCAGTATGAAAAGACTTCAAAAATGCAGTTTTTAGTGGAAAAATTTATTCTCTTTTAGAAATAATTTATTTTAGTTACAAAAGATTTTTAACCCAATTAATTTCCTTTAACAACTCTCTACGATGTTCCAGTGCCAAGCTATCTGTGGAAAAGAAAAAAAAGAAAAAAATATGCCGTTTAGGCAAAATGTTGTAGTAGCCGCCACTTTTCTTGATTTTCAAGCCAATATATTTCCCTTGCTGTTCAAGCCAAATAACAGAAAGTTTACTATACAGGGTTTTCGGACAAGGCGGTTCTAATGGCGCCTTGTCCTTGTACGTGATCGTCTCTTACTAGGTTGCTAGCTACCGCTGCAACCCGGATGCTAGCTACCGCTGCAACCCGGATCAGGAGTTTAGAAGGGCTGCGTTCTTTCCCCAGATATAGGGATCATTTTGATGGGCTTTGGCTTAAGGAGCACAACAAAAGCAATGGGAGAACACGGAATCAAATAGGGACGTAAAACTTTCCTGGACTTACATTATGCTGATGATTTAAGCATCCTAGGTGAAAATGTTTGCAAAATAAATAGCATTTTAGAGATTTTGCGAGTCCAGGGCGCCAGAATAAGTTTGAAAATTAATATTAAAAAGACTAAGTCACTATTGCTAGAAATAAGTTAAAATGAAAAGGTGGCATTGGATAACGAAACGTTCGATCAACTGGACAGTTTCAGTTATGTAGAATAGCTAAGGTCCAGGGTGTTTTTTCACAGTTGAAAAAAGTTTGGAAGAACTGGAAGATAAGTCTGCGAACCAAGATTTGAATAATTCGAATATTGGAAGCTACAGTGATGACGCTACAGTTATTATAGTAGCCAAATAAGGTCCTTAAACTTCTGAAGAAGTGTGGTTCATGGGTGCTTCAGAAAACGGAGGAAGATTCGCTAGATGCGTTCCAGAGAAATTGTCTACGAATTGTGTTCGGTACCCGACACATTGACCGTATCTCGAACAGTAGGCTGTACGAAAGGTGTGGCTCAATCCCGCTTTCTAGGGCTATAATTAGAGAAAGTTTGATTTGCCTAGGACACACTCTACGGATGAAGAATGATAGATTGCCAAAGATTTTCCTTTTCGGCCAACCGTCTAAGGCTAAAAGGAAAGCATGTCGTTTTTGGTTGGGACTGGAGGATGTCGTAAGGAAAAATTGGAGAAAAATGGAAACTTCCTGGGAGGGTGTAAAGAGGGAGACTTTGAACAGATTGGGATGGAGGAGGAGTGTGCGTAGCTGTGTTGGCCCCAGGCGGCTTGGTGCTCCGGTGAGTTCTAGTAGTAGTAGTAGTATTGTGACTAAATCT
Organism: Artemia sp. Qi Xiang Cuo; assembly: GCF_049724085.1. Lineage (NCBI taxonomy): Eukaryota > Metazoa > Arthropoda > Branchiopoda > Anostraca > Artemiidae > Artemia > Artemia sp. Qi Xiang Cuo. The sequence continues at coordinate 7,691,452 of NC_142811.1, forward strand.
ATAAACACGGGTTGCTCAAGGAAAAGAATTTCTTCGGTAAAGTGATCAATGAGCATATCAAATAAATTGGTTGCTCATGAAACTTCTATAGCCACCATTTATAAGAATCTAATATTGAAAATATCGGATTTTTGGAGTCAAACTCAACGGTTCAAATGTTTTGAAAGGCAATCGATAAATTAAACGCTTGCAGTTACCCACTAATTATACTTGCCCAACTCAGAATAATTTCAGTTGGTTTTAAGTTTGTAATGCCGCTCATTCCCTTTCATTTGAATTTTTTAATTTAATACTATAAAGCGCTTTGTTTGTTTGTCTTTTCCAATGCACTCCTAAGCACGTGAACCATTTGGGCTGAAAATTTTGCTGAAATGTTTTGAAACGACGAGGAAAATATAGGCTAAACAATGTGAAAAATATGCACCAAGAGCTAAAAAAGCACTAAATACTAAAAATGTGACGTCATTATCTGTACTATAAAACGCCTCATTTTTTTCTCTGTTTCCAATACAATCCCTAGTAAATGTTTCAATTGGTGTGAAAATTATCCTAGGCTGTTTTAAATCTACGACGAAAAACACGGTCTATTAAAATCTGAAACCATGTCTTAAGACTAAAAAAAGAAAACAACAACATAAAAAATTAAGTTTGACATCATAATCTATTATAAAATGCTTCGTTTGATGGTCTGCTACACAATCCCAGACAAATGAAGGACGTCGTCTGAAAATCAGAACGTGTTACCCTGAAGTGGCAAAAGAATAGTGAGTAGGAGTTTTTGGGGAGGCCTAACATATTGCTCTCTGTTTAAAGTGCTTATAGCATGTATAACCATCTCCGGCAGAAGGTCAAGAGGGCCTTGGAAAGATGAAGCTCAGGGATCGTTCAGTCATTATTAACGTCCATTGGCATCTGATATTATTAAGCTAGCCTTAACCGTCCCTTGCTTTAATGGTCAAGAAGCGGTGGGGGGGGAGGAGGAGAGTTAATATATTCGTTTAGATGTATCGTGCTTCGGTTAAAACGTTCATAGCACGTCTGAGCCTCTCTGGCAGAAGTTCAACAAGTGGTAAGGGTGCGGGGGTAGAGAGGGGTAGCTCAGCAATGTGTTTAAAATTATTTTAATTTTTTGACACGTAATATTATTACTAAAGAGGCAAAGAGAGATGACTGTCCTACGCTTCCCTTTTCAAAAATGTGCTTTAAGTCTATTGGTTTATCTTTGTGATGAATTTTCGCAAGCTATTGTAGTATTCCTTAAGCGTATGTTAGAAGGTGGGCACTGTTCCCATTTTTTCTATTGTTGTGTTTGCCCTTTGGTGCTAAGTCAAATTTTGAGCTATTAAAGCCACGATTTTTTTTTACCTTTAAGCCATTAAAAAGAGTGAAAAGTTTATAGTTATAATTTTGTTTTTTTTTCACGAGTCTAGGATCTGTCTTTGTGCGTTATCAACATTAGTCATCTTGAGAGGAGCTCAGAAATTCTTTTGTAATTTTATGTAGAATGCCATCTCCAGATTTTGACAATCGAGATCAAGGTGGCGAGACTTTTGAGGGATGAGAAGCCTAGAGATTCGTTTTCAATGTTAATAAAGTGATATCAGAAAGCACTAAGAAAGTAGAGATAGAATACCAAAAGATTATATTTTCAGGGGGGGGGGGGCTCGAATATTTTGTTTTCAATTGTTTCTATTATAATCCTAATACCTGTGGGTGAGTAGATAAATAGTGATTTTTTTAAATCAATTTTATCTATTTAATCATCCTAAAAGGTTGGATCGCCAAAATCCATTTGGATAGTAGATCCCTTTGGGTCCGCAACAGACCCTTTGTCCTAACAATTCAATAGACTCTTCTCTGACTGCGAAACGTCTTTAACTTTCTTTCTAATTTTGCCGTGACTGAGAACCGAACTTAATTTATATCCCCTTTATATTTGCGTGCTACAAGACAAACATAGAGCTGGCAAAATTTCCCGATAAGACTTCAAACTTAGTTTTCAACAAAATTAGAAAGAAAGTTATGGCGTCTTATTTTGGGATCAAATACTCTTGGTATAACTTTTCATTGTCGTGTCACATAGTCATGACTTTGGTGTTAGATTTGCATTTTTCTAATTAAGTTACTCCAGTGATTGTATAGTATTTAAACGATATCGATCAAATAGAGAATATAACATCCTTTAAAAGGTTTAATCTAACGAGCTCAGCTCTTTCTTTCAAACAGTTGCACTTTTCATGACATTAAAACTTTCTAGAGATAAACATAGAAAAGGGAGCGAGAGGTTAAAGAGAGGTGTTTTAAGCTAATACTTCGTTTTGCTCCAGCCACAAACGTATGGTTGGCGCGTATTATCCGAGAGCTTAAAGTTACAGACCAGCTCCAGAAAAAATCACATACATCTTAATATTTTTGAGAAGGGGCTTGATATGAAGGTTCATTCTATCTGATTTCGTGTCTTCATCAAACGTAGCTTTTTTTTATTGTTTGCTTAGCTGCGTTAGCAAAGGCTAGCCCCTTTCATATGCGGAATAATTTCTGTTCGTTTTATGTTTTAATGTTGCTCTTTACTTTCAGTTAAAAAAAACTTGTTTTTTTTATTTAATAGCTATAAATAACGACAATAGAGTTTATAAGGACGTTAGCCAAGAACCTGATACTGTTTCAGCCTCTACTAAAAGATAAAGGTTCGGTGTTATGTTTTTCATAATGACAAAAAAAAGCCAAGGCAAAAGTTAAAGGTCTAATAGAAAAAAAACGTAATTTCACAAAAGCACTAGTTCAAATTTAAGGTCATTTAATCGCAATCGCAAGTAGCGAATCTGCAACTTGGACCATCATGTAAGGCTAGACCAATAAAGGCAGCTAAAGCAAAAGGCATTGGCAATAAATTCACAATGGGTGAAAATCCACAACCTGGACCATCAAATGAGACAAGTCCCAAAAAACAAAAATTTACAAGTATTATAAATTATAATTCGTTGGAAGAAAACGAAGTTTTTGTACCATCACCTGAACGACTAACAAATCTACAGTCTTGACCATTATGTAAGACTAGACCAATAAGAGAAGCTAAAGTAAAGAGCATTGGCAAATCGTATTGAACCCACAAACCTCTGATCAAGGGTCACACTTTCATCCACCGTACTGCGGCAAGGCATTCAATAATTAAATTTTTTCCACAAAACTGTATATAAAATTTGGATAAAGGTATTATAACAGCCATTCTGACGAATCCGAGAGGCTAAGGTAAAGGATATTGAAACAAAGTCAAAAATAATGATAAACGAAAATGAAAATATCGTTAGAATACTTGCGTCAGCGAAAATTGCAACGAGTCAAAAACAAAAGTGAAGAACAAAGGAACATCCGGTTCGAAGATAATCAGCAGCAAGAATTAAAACAAGTCAAAACCAAAGTGAAGATAAAAGAAATATGCGGTTACAATGCATGCGACAACAAGCAGTAGAACAAATTAGATATGAAAGTGAAGAACGAAAAAGTATGCGGCCAAAAGATATGCCACAGCAAGAATAAAGAAATATGCGGTTAGAAGATGAGTGCCAGCAAGAATTACAAGCGACAGCGAGAAAGCGAGTGTAAATGACCACAAAAACGATCTAAATAGGTCACGACTTAATCTGTGGTGACGTCATGACATCAAGAAGAGGCTGACGTCTGCGGCTGGAAGAAAAGCGACAATGAGAATCCATATATAGTAGCCTGCCGCATGGCGAGTGCCAGGGCCCGACGAAGGAGCAGCCGGACTCCCGGCGCTATATATATATATATATATATATATATATATATATATATATATATATATATATATATATATATATATATATATATATATATATATATATATATATATATATATATATATACACGTTACATACATTGATATATATGCAAGTTTAAAGTGTTTGCAAGTTTACAAATTCAAGATAATATAAGAATTATACAAAACAATCAAACAATTCGTGACATGAACTATGCCAGATTAATGTCACATGGAAGTAAGGATAATAAGAAAAAAGACTTTACTATTATTGTGAATGTCTTGGCAACACTTATTATTCATGAATTCTATACTTGTCTTACAAATTTACACAAATAAACAAATCATCCGTTCCGAAGCTAATCTAAAATTGGACTAAAGTCCATAGTAAAGGTAATTAACAAACACTAAAATAAAATTTGTTTTTTAATTTATTTCGGCGAGGTTTGCTCCAAAGCAACTTTCCCAGTTGCTTTGGAGGGTGTACCTAAATTATTCAGAAGCCAATTGAACTAAGCACATGCAGCAAATATTTTTTTTTGTGTTTCAATTTTTTTCATGTTTTTATGTTGTTTTTTAATTGTTTTTATTTTAGTGTAATAATTATAATTCCGAAGAAAACGCATGTCTAATTTGGGCCTTGCTAAAAAGAAGGAAAAAAAAAAAAAACAAACAAAAAAAACATGGATTCTCAGTTCAATTGACATATATTGATATTTATTCATTAAAGTTTTGATAATTTTTTATTTATGAAAGTAAGAAAAGTGAAAACATTTCAAACGTGTTTGTTTTCAGTAAAGCGCAAATTGTGTTCTAGTTTTGAGAAGACGAGGAGTTATCAGCCCTACTTTTGCTGCGTTCGAGTTTTTTGCCCTAATTTTTGCTCGTTTGAGTTTGACTCGGCTATTTATAGTAATTTCCGTTCGTTTTGGGTTTCATTTATTTATTGATAGTGGTTTGTGGTAGTTTTACGCTTGGCAGATTATTTGACTTTATTTTTGCTCATCAACAGTATTTTTTAATTTAATTTTATAGCTTCTGAAGTTGACCTGAAAAATAAAACTTAGTATTATTCCCAAAAGTTTCTTTCTATGCTTTTTGACAACGTGGATACACTTACACTCTTTTTATGTATTTGAATTGTAAAAGCAGAAGTAGTAATAGTAGTATCCCCAAAAGTTTCAACTTAATACCCCCAGTCGTTCTCGATATATTGCTGAGGTGTCTTATTGGCAACCATAACTACAATGTTTTTTGTTTTATTTTAAAAGCAAGATTTAGTTTTAAAGCATAATGGGTCAATTACAGTATAGTCCAAGGTACTATTTCTGAGCCTTTATGTTCCTTCCGGTTTTTCTGGTAGTCTTATTTTACTGGTCATTACACTCTTTCTTTGTCAAGGGATTTACGCAATTTCAAAGTTCAAGTTTTTTTTTAGGTTAAATCCGTGTCGGAAAAACCGGTGCGTCTTTTTAGTTGCCAGTTATTTTTTGTATATATTCAGGTTTCAAATTAGATTCTTCAACAGTTTTGAATAGTTTATTGAACTTAACACTATTGAAATTTTTTGTAAACATTTACATAGAAAATGGATAATTCTAAGCAATTTCTGGTGAGTAAAAATTTTCTCATTATTATAATAAAAAGAAATTGTCTTGTCATTAAGTTAAGGAAGAAATTCTTTCCTTACACTAGAACTAAGGGTACTTATGCACTTAGAAGCCTATTGTTTTTAGGAGCTGAAACCTCTAAATAGTTCTCTTATAGGCTGAAATTTACGGTGCGATTTTTATCAAGATCAGTGAGCCTTTTTAGAGATGTTTTTGAAAAAAGTGCTTAGCTTTCGATCGGTAAGTTGGGATTAGAATAAAATGTTGATTTTTTTAATGTATTAATTGTTACAAAAGCTTCCTTTTTATCAAGATCAATGGCCCTTTTTTTTAGGGATGTTTTTGAAAATACTTCCAGGCCAGTCTGCATTTACGGTGCGATTTTTATCAAGATCAGTTAACCTTTTTAGGGATGTTTTTGAAAAAGTGCTTAGCTCTCGATCGGTAATTTGGGGGTTAGAATAAAATGTTTATTCTTTTAATGTATTAATTGTTACAAAAGCTTCCTTTTTAGAGTTTCGGTTTTTTCTTTACTTATAGTTCGTTATCATGTACTGCTGGAAAATGTATTTCAGTGATATTTTAGATCATAGTAGCCTAATGATGCTTTTAGTCTTTAGAAGAAGAACCAAAACAATTTAGAATCTATTACGACTTCTTTCGTCTTCGATAAGTGCGTGGATAAAAATTCTAATTGGCATTTTTTGTTTTTAATTCACAAAATGGTTGGTTTAAGTTTTCTTTTACAAGATACTCAAGCAGGAAGGATGGGGTACATAGACAGGGAGTAGGGCTCGCCTAATGATGCTTTTAGTCTTTAGAAGAAGAACCAAAACAATTTAGAATCTATTACGACTTCTTTCGTCTTCGATAAGTGCGTGGATAAAAATTCTAATTGGCCTTTTTTGTTTTTAATTCACAAAATGGTTGGTTTAAGTTCTCTTTTACAAGATACTCAAGCAGGAAGGATGGGGTACATAAACAGCGAGTAGGGCTCGCCTAATGATGCTTTTAGTCTTTAGAAGAAGAACCAAAACAATTTAGAATATATGCTGCTTACCTTAGTTTAAGAGCTGAAAATCATTCTAAAAAATCTAAATTTGTAACAATGAGTATTTTATTTTGATAATAAAGGAAAATATAAATATTTATTTAATAGAAAAAAAAATGTTTTACACTACTTTAGACGCCTAACATAAACTGAACTATTTTCCAAACCTAAAATGCATTTTTGTTACATGCTAAATTTTAACCTTTTTTTTTCAAGGAAGTGGATACGTGCAATAACCCCCCTTCTGACAAGAAAGCAAGATATAGCGAAGGTGTATTAATGCAAGCTGCAAGACCATCAATTATCAAATATGCCGTTAGAATTACACACGATCTGGACCATCCAACGAGCACCCAACTTATAGTGTCAGAGCCCTCTAACCCCAGTGTTAGCTCCACGCATGCTGGAAGGAAGTTGAAGAGAGAATGGACTGCTTCTCATAATGCCTCAGCTCAGCCTACTGAGGATCTTGAGCTTGACCCCATTCATGTTTTGCCAAGGAGTTCATATATAGAAGCCCAGTCAGAATTTGTAAGTAAATACATAATTTTTTTTTCTATCACTATTTTCAAAAATAAGTTAAATTTTCTCAGGCACATAGCTTTCTATGATTAAAACTTAAAATTTGGTTCTAAAATATTTCATACTCTTTAATTAAAAAAATTAGCTGTATATAAAGTAATGATTATCACTCAATTATATAAAAAAAACAAACAAAAAACCTTACCTTGTAAATTCTAACAAAGATGCATTATAATGAAATAATTCCAATATTCCTTTTAAACAAAAACTAACTATTTGAAAAAAAAAAAAAAACGATTTGCTATTTCACAGTCGGCAAGCACTATTAAACTGGTATTTTTGCGCTAAGCCATTTGCACGCATCCGCTCCTTATCAGATCTCCCATCGCTTTTTAATCCGCTTTGAATTCTAAGTGGGCTTCTTGTGACAGGAAGAAGGTTTTTAGTAATCTCCAATTATATCTTCATAGTGTTGTCAAGAAACATTATTTGGGGCGAACTCATTTCATTGAAACACTTAGGTGTTTTCGAGAAAGAATTTGAGGCTGTTCTATTTGAACAGTGTTGTGAAGTCCGATACCCCCAACACGAACGGGTATCGATCCTCCTACCTCGAAGGAAGCTCCCGGTTCCCACGGGTTCTCCCAGGGGGTTTGGGGGGGAGAGCTGTGGGAGGCACTGCATGAAGCGCCACAGGCCCGAGAAGCACCGCAGGGATGCGCCGCGGGCCAGGAAAGCGCCGCGGGATGCGCCGCAGGGATGCGCCGCAAAAAAAAAATGATTATTTTACATAAAAATAAAAACTTTTTTTTCTACAGATTAAAAATATAGCACCACCAGCGACACCATTGAGTAATGAAGCAAGTATATTTACAGAACCAATTCTGTCACCACCAGCAGAGTTCAGGGATGACCCTACACTACTTCTAGAGAATTTGCAGTGGCTTAGAGGGTTCCTTAATGATGTTTTTGGGGAAATGGCCAGCCTGGAGGACTTAACTTGCGATATTGACATGCTTGAGGACCCAGAGTGGGCAGATAGTTTCATGCGTGAAAATTTAGGTGATGTTACAAGTAAATCTGAACTGGGTCCTCATAACGAAATTCCATCAGAGGACAATACGGGCTGGCTCGATCAATTGTCCCCAAACACCTTGGAATATGTACTAGGGAACCTCATGTCACATCCCCCCAATGTGATTGAACAGACTAGGAGTAGTGTTATTGACAATTCCCTGTCACCCTCCTCCACCATTCCACTTAATAGTATACATAGTAGTAGTAAAAAAACAGCAGCTCATTTTTCCGGGGACATTTTTAACAGCAACTTTACAATTAGTGAATTGAATCCTGAACAAACAGGGACGGGACAGGCAAATAGTGCAATGTCCCCGGAATTGCCTGACTTTTATCTGTTTGAATCTGCTCTAAGCCATTTGCAAACATACAGGGTAGATTTTAGCCTTCCCGAGGAAAACGCGAGCATTATTTTAACGGACCCTTTGACAGTCCTTCAGCGTTATACCGACAAAAGTCGGTCTCTGATTGATGTTCATAGTCAAAATTGGGGGGGTCGGGGGAGGCTTAAAGCGTCAGTGACTCAAAAAGTTTACTTACAAAAAGAGACATCTGGGGCCATGTTTTTTTTTCACTTTTCGAAAGGCAGCCAGACTTTCTAACCAGGTCTAAAAGAATTTTAATACAACATTTTAAAATGGGTTAATAAAGTAATTTAAAATTTGGATACATTTAATGAGTGGGGAAGTGGGTCAACAATTTTATACATTGAACGCATGGATCTGAATCTCAGTAGATTTAAAAAAAACTTTATTTTAAGGGGAGCGGGTAATCTAATAATAAAATGCTACCCAGATTTGTCGGCTACCAGATGGGTTCAGAGTTTCAATTTTGACACTAGACTCCAATTTTTTACGTTCTTAAATGAATAAATGACCAATAGAACAACCTCAGAAGAAGCGAAAAGAATACACCGCGGCGGAAGTGATCGCACCGGTGGAAACAAAGTTCCCAACTAAAATATCTTTGGGGAGTTGATACGATCTCCATGTTTATGTAAAGAAATAAGACACTTTGAGCAAGCACATAAAAACAGTTGGGTGGAGGGAGTTTCTTCCATAACTAAATAGACTTTGTAAAGGGGGGGAAAAACCAGATAAAAAAGGGGTTTTGTATTCATTGAGGACACCGATGGTGGAAAATGTTAAACATTGGGTACGGGTTATTTACCAACACCGCAAAGATGTAACTTCTTATGGTCATTTTTCCCCGTCACTGCGATAAGTCGACTCCTATCTCAAGGCAAGACCAAAGGGGAAAGTTTTTATTGCCCCATGTGTCTCTCCTCATTTAGACCTGAGCAAACAGTCTCAGACCACATGGGACATTGCAAAATTCACGGAAATCAGAGAATAGAAATGCCGACAGAAGGCAAAGACACTTTACAATTTAAAAATTTTCAAAATTCTCTTCTACAATCTGATAAAATGTCTGCGGATTATAAAACAAGACTGGTTGAGGTATCGGACCCATTAAAGCCAAGTATAGTCAAGGAACACAAACTAGTCTGCGTGTTCCTACGCGCACGCCCGTCGCAACGCCAACAATAAAATGCAATTGGAAGAGTTTTTTTACTATGGACGAGGAGGGCAGTATGGAAAAGTTATTGGTTTCTTTAATAAAAACGACAAACAAGGCAATTTCACGATTACGTCATACCAATTATCCAATAACATTGTCAGATAAACAGCAACTGGTGCTGGAAAAGTGGACAATTTGCTGGGTTTGTAGGGGTGCCCTTACCCTAAAAGACGCAGTGCAGGACCACAATCACCTTATTGACCCCAATTCAACGGGAAAAAGTAACTTTCGAGGGTGGGCTCACAAGTCGTGTAATTTAAAAATTAAACAACTTTTTCTACCTGTTTTTATACATAACTAAATATGATCTGAAGTATATGCTACCAGTATTGGCTCGTCTTCAAGGAAATTGAACATTGGATGATGATGCATTGGTGATAGACATCTTTACGTACAAAATCATAACTAAATCATCAAAAAAGTTGCTTGTGTTTGACTTTATGTGAACTTATGCTGACGCTGGTGTGGAGTACCCGAATAAATTTCACTTTTTATATTCCTACAGTTTTTTCCCCAATTAATTGAGTGCATTAATTCAAGTGCAGAAAAACGATGACGGTTGCAATGCTTTCCCCCTTCTCAAGCAACAATTTCCAAATGATTTATATGATTTATTAACGGTCAAGGGCATCTCTCCTTATGATTATTATTGTTCCATGTTGAGATTCGCTGAGGAGACTATTCCTTGTATTGAATCGTTTTACGACAGTCTTCACGATCGTAGTTGCACCCCAGAGGAATACAGTTTTGCTAAGAAAGTTTGGGCAGAGGGAGGGTGTAAAAATGGGTTTGACTACTGCGAGCTGTATTTGTTGAGTGACGTGTTAACCCTGTTAGACATTATGTGTAAAAATACGGATAAAATCTATGAGGAGTTTAATCTTGATTTGGGGTATTATTTTTCTTCGCCTCATCTAGTGATGGACCTCATCCTGAAAATTAGTGGGGAAAAAATTGGGCTAATCACTGACATTGATCAGCATCTGTTCATCAAGAGGTCAATGAGGGGGGGGTTTTGTTTTTCACGGAGACCGTATCTTGGAAAACGATCCAACAGGAGAGAAGACGGGGACAAAATTAAATGCAGTTTTCTTCGATATGAATTCTCTCTACCCCTCGGCCGTGCCCCATTATGCACTACCTTGCGGCGACTATAAATGGCTCAATGACCCTCAAGCTCCCCATTTCCCCAACATTAACAGTGTTGAGGAGAATGGACCGGTTGGATGGTTTTTTGAAATTGATGGAGAGATACCAGCCGAGCTTCACGATTCAGTAAAGGATTTTGTTTTCACGTGCATCAATAGACCTGTGACTAAGGACTCTTTGAGCCCTCGGAATAGGCGTTTAGTCGAGATGGACAGATTGCATTGGACGCCTTCAAAACAAAAACTTATTGCTGACCTTCTGCCGAAAAAAAACATAGTTATACACTATGTAGCTTTAAAATGGAAGTGTAACAATGGTTTCAACGTCACAAAGGTTCACCGAGCACTTGAGTCAATTCCAAATCCCTATCTAAAAACATTTTTTGACACTTTTGTCAGTAAACTTTCCGCAGCCCAGACGAAAGCCGAAAAATAAATTTGTAAACTCAATTTGAATTCAGCTTTCGTCAAAATGCGGGAGAGCGTGCACAATAGGAATCGTTGTGACGTTGTGACCGATCCTGAACAATATGCTCGAATTATTGCCGATCCAAATTATACTTCCTTCACAATCATTGGCCCGGATAGGGTACTTTTGAATAGGAAAAAAAGACGCATTGTCTTGAAAAAAAAAAATTGCTGCAGGCAGTGCTATCTTGGAGATCTCAAAAAAGCTCATGTTGCAATTCTACTATAATGTGGCTAGGGTACAGTGGCCGGAAAAGGAGCAAGTAGAGGTCTGCTATGGTGACACGGATTCTCTACTGCTCAAAGTAAAAACACCAAATCTAATTGATAATTTGGCGCACGGTTAAATTATCAGTTCACGGATGGACTACCCTCATGGGAGTGGTGGTCTTTACCCTGAGCTAGTAAAACGTCGGGTGCCCAATCAGCTTTTAATTTATAAATCAGAAATAGGAAGCGGCTTGATTTCCCTTGGTATGTTTGTTTGCCTGAAGGTGTACTTTATACAGACACACGACGGAGAAATCAAGAAACTTTGTAATACAGTACCCACGCGCTTTGTGGACAAGAATTTCGACATGAACATTTATAGGAATTGTATTGTTGAAAATGCAATTCCACGAGCCAAATTGTTGGCAATTCGTTCATTGAACTACAGGAACTATACTGTAAATCTAGAAAAAATAGCCATGAGTACCATTTCCGACAAGGTCTATGTTTGTCAAGAGGGTGTGACCACCCACCCCCTGGGAAAACTATTTAACTTCAGACCGGACCGAATGTATGGACCACCGGGAAAGTCTCGGTTTAAATAAAGTCCTTTAAATAATTTCCTAAAAAAAAACCTTTTGGGCGGGGGGCCTCGCGGCCTTTGGAAGGGGGGGGGGTCTCGCGGCCCGGGGGGGCCGCAGCCAGCGCGGGGGGCGAACCGTCACCAAAGTTATCTTTTTTTTGGACTTAGAGCAGTTGTTTTTTTTTTCAAGTGCCATCTCTCTCTAATTTAATGTTTTTTTTTCTCTATAAATAAACAAAAAAAAATAATGTTTTTTCTCTCTGTGTGTGTGTACCTATGTAAATGTTGTTGTTGTATTTTTTTATTATAAATAAATTTTAAAAAGTGTATTTTTTCAAGTGCTCTCTCTCTAGAATTTAATGTTTTTTTTCTCTATAAATAAAAAAAAAGTGTTTTTTCTCTCTGTGTGTGGGTACCTATGTAAATGTTGTTGTATTCTTTATTATGAATAAATTTAAAAAAAGTGTATTTTTTTTTTCAATGTATCTTTACTTTTTTTTTGTCATATAATAAAAGAAAAAATATGATTCTTTATTAGTATTTGTCTTTGTCTTCTTCTTGAATAAAAGAGTAGTAGTAGGGAAAAAAATTATTTAGTCATTAGACAATTAGGGTCTACAGTTAGTTGTCCAGGTGAACTGTTGAAAGGAACATGTATCAATTTAAAACACCATTCAGATCATTTCTGTGTGGGCCCTCAATGTCGGGCAAAACACAGTCTTAACTAAAATAATTAAAAATTGTGATAAAATGTTTGCGGAAAAGCTGAAAAAAATCTACTATTGCTATAGTATTTGGCAGGAGTCATAAAATAAAATAAAAGCAATTGCTGCCGCCGCCATGAGATTGATGCAGATATAGTTCATACAGAGACTGGATTTTTTCAACATTATTGAACAAAACTCTTGGCTGATCATTGATGATCTGGCTGAATCTATTGAACAATAGTCTCAGAAAATGTTACAATTGTTCACTGTTCGCTCTCATCATGAACAGATTTCCGTTAGTCTGGTTCTACACAATCTCTTTCATCAGAGCAAATGTATGCGAACACTTGCTTTGAACTGCCCCTACTATATCATCTACAGAGTTGTTCGTGATTCTAGCTCGCTAATAACCCTCAATAAACAAATCTATCCAGGAGCCCCTAAATTTCTGCTCTCAGCATACAATCAGGCAACTAATAAACACCACGGCTACATACTATTGGATCTTAATGAAAATACATCCGAGGATCTGCGTGTAGTCACAGATATTTTTGACAATGATATTACAGTATATCTCTCAGTGAACACTAAAAAGACCTATTAGTCGCTATCATAACACTGAAGAAACTACATGAAAATAGACATTTGTTTTCAGTTCTAAGCACTTCAAAACCTTCACTTAGAAAAGCAATACTCAACATGGTATTGACAATGATTTCATTAATCTAATATCTGAATTTTGTTTAAATTTGACAGAGGGTAATGTTCAACTGCCAGAAGTAGTTAAGCAACAGGCAAAGCAACATCGTTCCATTGTACGTACATTGGCCTCTAAAAAGAAAGGAAAGAATTTTAAAAGGAAACGGCTTCTTCAGGCGGGCGGTAGCTTTTTCACACTTTTACTGCCAATAATTGCAGGACTTGTAAACAGTTTTCTCTAGATGGCAAAACCCTATAAATTGACTCCAATAGAACTTGCTCTCTCATCCGTCAAACACTTTGAGGACAGTCTGAGTAAATTCCTCGACATTAAAACTATTGACGATGATAAAAAACTGATTTTACTTCAAGATGCACTTCGTCGAGTGGACAAACACTATTGATCAAAGCCCACTCCTGCTGTTGCTGCTGATCCAAAAAAAGAATCATTTTCTCACGAATCTACGGCTACTGCTTTAAAAAATTAAAATAAGTATTATTGTTTTAAATTTTTTTTTAATTTGTTAATTAAAAGCCCAAAATATTTGGTTGACACCATAACACGACTCCTAATTTATATATTGTGTTTCGATCAAATTCAAGTTGAGAGCAATGGGGAAAGGATTATTATTCAGGGCAAGAGCTATATTCAACTTGATTTAATGTATGACATGGTTACAAATCGTAAAGGACTATTATCATTTTACACTAGTCTATACAACTTTCTAAATACATTAAACTTCCCCAAAAGTCTTATTGGCAATATACAAATTCTAAAAAAAATTAAATGAACAAGCATCATCATCATCATCAACATTAAAAGAAGAACTTGAAGAAGAAGAAGAAGAAGAGTTTAAATAGATTTTGGAAACTACTAGCACAACACTGATAGCTAGACAAAAGCGAAGACGCATCACATCAATATCCCAACCACCAGCAGCAGCCCGTTTACATCAGGGTAGCGTACATTACTCAACATGTTTACATTCAAAATGGCTGAAGTTCTGAAAGGTGTTTATAAAAGTATTGGCGAGGTGGGGAGTTTAAGTTCCCACACAACTCTTTCCAAAGTCACGGGTGTTCGCACTAAAAGTGTACAAGACTATCTACAAAATGAACCAAGGTACACTCTGCATAGAAATCATAGACTTCGTGCCAATCAATATCGAAAAACTAAAGCCTTTTACCCAATGGATATAATGCAAGCAGATCTCCTGAGTTTAGATGAGCTTCAAAGACGTCACAATACGCCGTACAAGTACATTCCACTTGTAATCAGTGTTTTTAGTCGCTATGCATATGCAATTCCATTGCGATCAAAGAGAGGTGTTGAAGTTGTTGCTCAGGCCATTGAAAGTATTCTCGAAAAGAATTCATATAAAAAAATTCAAACGGATCGCGGTAGTGAATTTGTTAATCCTCATGTTGCAAAAGTACTAGAGAAATATAGTACGCTGCTCTATCATAGTCACAGTCCTATAAAGGCTGCATTGGCCGAACGATTGATAAGAACTATTCGACTGTTAATTTCAAGATATTGTACATTAAAAAATACGCCGGCTTTTATTCATGATCTAGATAAAATCATGTTGATTTATAATCAACGACCTCATTGATCATTGTCCAACTCTACACCAACGGAAGTTCATCATTCGGATCATAATACAATTGACACCTTTCTTAAACAATATTCCAATGAATCAAAAGTCAAGAAGAAGAAAAATAAATTCAATGTTGGTGATACTGTTCGAATTAATAGAACAACTAATGTTTTTGAAAAGGGGAATTACTTGTGGTCCACCGAACTTTTTAAAGTGGCAAAAATCCTAGACACTAAACCCATAACTTATCGCCTGCGTGATACCAAAGATGAAGAGATTCTCGGCAAAAAAGTTAAAAATGCTAGTGAAATCTATCAAATTGAAAAGATATTAAAGACACGTACTCGCAGGGGTAAGAAACAGTTACTTGTTCGATGGCTAGGATACAACTCTGATTTTAATTCTTGGATTGGTGTTGAAGATATTGACAATACCCAATGATTTCTATGTAGCTTTTATGTCCAATGTTTCCGATCCTCTCTACAACGACTTGAATACGACAAGTTATTTTTTGACGAAAGTCTCCCCCACCATTAAATTTGACGGTGCATATGAAGTGGCTCTTGTTAACTGTAGTCTCAAAAATAACTATGCTATCCTGAGAAAGGATCATAAATATGAAATAAAACTTAGATCCTATGATTGGCCGCCACCACCAGGTGATCAAGAACAAATTCAAAAAATCAATTGGATGGATTATCCATATATTGAATTACCCTACGAGGAGCTCACCTGCATGAATGATTTATGTCGTACTATCAATAAAAGAATTTCTGCTCGTAAAAAAGGAGCTTTTCATTTCAACTATTCAAAGGAGGAGGGCAAGATCTACATTAGTTCACCTATTGCCAATGAAAAGATTATTCTCAATGATAACTTAAAGGACGTTCTTGGCTTTAAGCTCAATATAATCAATGGCAGAAGTGCAGGAAACACTAATTTCATTTCTGCTGACTACCCACCTGCCTTCTCCATGGACACTTGCATATTTCTCTACGCTTCATTTGTGGAAACATCTCGGGTTGGTAATTCAAATGTTCCCATCCTACGAGTTCTTGAACAAAAAACCAATCAAGAACATGTTCACCACTACAATATAGAGCATTTTCAGTATATCCCCGTCAACACTTCCTATTTGGAACTCTTTTAGTTAACACTAAGAACTGAATTAGGTGATTCTCTAGCAATTTCAAAAGGCTTAGCAGTGATTACATGTCATTTTCAACCCATTGTCAACGAGGACGACGGTACAATCAACTCTAATATGAGAGATTGAAGAAGTCCGTTTGTTTGCTATGAGAAAGTATGCTATCTTGAGTCCGTGAGTCCACGTCAAATCGACCAGGGATCGTGCCACTACCTAGTGCGTATTACCATTTTGTTTGCTTGTTGGGGTCGCTCGGTAGCTTTGTCTTTTTATTTTGCATTGCACCTTGCCAGAATGAATCTTGTACCTACTGCGTCGAATTTTGCTGCATCTACACTGCAGGTCTGGGGGTCGGGCAAGAATTTCAAGGAGAGTGTTAAGGAAAATATTAGATCTTCAGCAAGAGCTGTTGGTGAACAATTAAAATCTCGAGAAAATGGGAAGGGATTGAAAAGGATGCGTTCGCGTCATTCACTCATCAGTCTCTACCCAGGCAGGAAGCAAAGTACATCAACAAGTACTTTGAGAAATAAAACAACGAAGGTCAATAAGCAGCAGAAGAAGAAAAAGAAAAATATTTTTAGATCAAAGAAGGATTTCTTCTCTTAAGATGACTTATCTCCCCCACAAGGAGTCATATCCATCAATCAGTTCCTCATTGAATCTATTCAATGCTGAAAATGTTGATTTCAGTGTCAAGTATGGCTACTATGAACAATTTCATCCTCAACAACCCCTCTTGGAAAATATACACTTTCAAATATTTTCCAATGAAGACTATTTCATTGATTTGTCGTCAACATTTATTGATTTAAATGTTGTGGTGACGAAAAAGTATGATAATGCAACTCCAAATGCCAGTGATGGTCTCTCTTATGAAAACTGTATTCTACACAACCTATTCAAACAAATTAATGTATTTATTAATGGAACATTGGTGAGCACTAGCAATAATTTATCCAACTATGCAAGCTACATACAATTTTTGATGATGACGCCAAAGGCTTACAAGGAGTTGAGAGGACAATCATTAGGCTATGAATATCGAACAGGTGTTGATACTGACGGTGAGTTGACTACTGCAGTCACCCAGGAGTATCATCTATTTGGAAAATTAAATCATGAGATATTCAATATATCCCTATGGCTACCCCACAATGTCAAAATTGACATAAAGTTACAGATGGCCCCATCGAATGTCATTTTGAGAAAAACACTTCCTTCAGCACCCGATACAAATGTTGTTATCACATCGTCAGTTCTCCATGTTCGAAAACAACAAGTTATGAGCTCTGTTGCATTGGCAGTGGAAAAGGTAAGAGCCAATGGTAACAACATTAAACTTCTTGTCCCCCAGACAATCACCAATCAACGTCACATTGCCACCGGCTCTCGTAGCTATAGCGATTCATCATTTATCAATGGAGAATTCCCTTCAAAATTGGCATTGGCCGTTGTGAAGAGTGGCAGTGCCGTTGGATCCTGGACTGAATCACCCCACGATTTTAATTTTTTCGGTCTATCTAGTCTCGTGTGCAAAGTGAATGGTATTCCACTGTAAACTCTATCGTTTGACAAAAAATCCTATAGAACTCTTTACGAATTGACCATGGAATCCTTATATCATGACTCAACTATTTGAAATTGGAATGACCAATTCAATCTTTTCAAAAAATCACGAGGCTTTTGTTTCGGACTTGTCAGGCACACAAGATATGACCATAGTACGAACTGGGAATGTACGTTTAGAGTGTATATTTGCCAATGCTCTGACTGAGAGTATCACACTAATATCACTGAGTCAATTTGAAACCTATTGGGAAATCACACCCGACGCCAGTGTTCTAATAGACCTAGCACCATGAACACAAACCAAATAATCAGCGTATTTAGTATGGATCCATACATGTCCCAGCACAGGTCCTATTGCATACCCTCGGACTACATTGAAAAAATTCCAAGTGTTAAAAATACCCTTATCATTTTTAATAGCAGTCCATCGACTTTGAAGACCGGTCATTGGCTATGCATCTTTAAAACAGCAAGGAACATTGAATTTTTTGACCCTCTTGGCCTCTCATATAAATTCTACGCACCATTCGTTAGCAAGTTTATTGAAAGCAGGGGGAAAACTATTATTCAAAATCAACGAAGAGTACAGGATTTAACGACTAAGACATGTGGCTTTCATGCACTACTCTTTTTCATGTTCAGATGTCGTGGCTACACCTACAAGCAGTTTCTCAACATCTACGTTGACTTACCTCAATTGAACGACTTTCTAGTTGATAATATACTTACAAGTGTATTTAATATTGATTTTAGTGCCCTAAGAATAAAATGTTCTAAAAATTTATGTTAAATTGTTTATTAATAAAAAAAAAATCATATACATGATAAAACGACTTTTCTACTCTTTAGATTTCATCCACTACTACTAGGTATTTGTAGACAACAACTAGCGCAGGTAGATTATCTGAATTCACAGTGTACTGATCCTCATGTAGTGCAATGTCAGGGTCCCATTTTCTACAGTAGAGTGTGACTTCACTCTTGTCATATCTCTTTGTATAGTCAATGATACTATTCTCATTCATTCTATAGAATTCACATGTTTCAATTTGCCTATTTGAAGTAATGTCACAAACAGTGTCTTCAAGTGTCAAATCACAGTTCTTCACAGCCAAATAAAAATCGGTGGGCTTATAATAGTAACATTCTGTTTCTTCCCAATGATGACGTATAAATCATATTCTTTTCTTTCTCCAGCAGTTGAATCAATGACCCGCTTCCTCCTCCCAGAACATTCTAAAATCCCGACGATACCAATCTCGTACTAGTAAACTAAAATCAAGGTTAGGATTCTTTCCAATCATACCGGGATATGTACTCTCCCACTGATTACATTTATCATAATGACAATTGGAGCATAGGTGACCTCTAGGATGAGAGTCACACACCTCTTCAAGACAGGAATTACAACCTTTAATTTGTACAGCATATCCTCTATGCAATTTATACGGGTTGCATAATCTACACTTTTCATCATACTCCTCAATCATTGTGCAATTCTCACATGAGGACCAGCTGCCCAGTGAGTACATACATAACGGACATGTATGGAACATTTTGTCATGTGTTAACGCTCTCACTGCCACAATAAAACTGAGCTAGCAACAAAAAAAAAATTGTCTGAGAGAGAGAGAGAGAGGAGTAAATAATCCTTGAGCACCAACTTTCTTATGAAAAAAAGTCCAAAATTTCTAAAAACTAATTTTTAAAAGCATAACAACAAAATAATTTTGTCGTGTAGTTATAAATATATAAATAAATTTTTTAAATGCATTTGGACCACGATGTAGAAGCTTCATAAAATAGTCTATTGATGGAGAATAAGTTTTCATTATATTGACAAGAATTATTCTAGAAAATATCTTAAATTGAATAGAAAAATCTATAAAATCATCATATATAATTAAACTTTCGTAAATAATAACTATATTCCTAATTATTCGATATTACTCAAATCTATCCATTTTTTTTTTTTTTTTATTCCTAAATCTATCACGATCAAATTCAGACTAAACAGAATTTATTTTTTCTACTCTAGAAAATATACGCTTGTCTACTATAGAAAAAGAAAAAATACCATTGATTTAGAAACAGTTTTATTGATCATAATTACAATAATAATATTCACTGATGCATTTTGTTCTCATCAATATATTTCGATAGGACATCTAATGCTGACCGAAGTTTATTTATATGGAGAATATTTACTTTTCCAGCAAAAAACAGCTGCTCCTCCTGCTTAAATTTGCTTAATGATATCACGTATCTAGCATACATAGTGTCCCATTCAAGACATAGTCTACAGCCAGCAGTTATTTCCACAGATAAATTAGGTACTCGTATATCGTTGCTGCTGCTGCTGTCGGTTCCATAATTAATCTCCAATAATGTAAATAAACCACACATTTTTTTTTCTCCATTTATATACTTTCAAATAAAAACTATTCTCTTTTAATTCAATTCTCTTACTAATATGAACGGTAACGAAAACTATTCTTTTTATTCAAATCCTAATCACCAATCGAGTTATACTCGTTCCTCTTGGCAAAGGTGTAATGACCTGTAGAATAGGACTACCAGAAAAACCGGAAGGAACGTAAAGGCGTAGAAATAGAACCTTGGACTATACTAATTGCATAATTGTGGGGGGTTGGCATGCCTAATATCCCTAAGAACATGGTTGCTGGGCCCTTCTGCTCTGCTGAACAAAATGGCTGTCTCAAAATTTTGACTTGATGCGTTTGGAAAATTCATGGGCTTGAGAGAAAGGCTACTTTCTCTCCAATCTCTTGTTACTCTTAAAAAGGGCATCATAACTTTTAATTTTGAGTTGAATTAGCTTCTTTAAAAGTTACAATAATATTTCCAGCTATTATAGATTGGTGCTACCTATGATATTGCTTATATGCCCTTTTCAAAACCTGCATGCCTTATGTTCCCTAAAGTTTCATCTTAATACATTTAGCGCTATTAGTTCCATTAACTGTAGTGGTAGTATTAAAAGTATACATATAGTGCCTTCTAACTAATTCAAAATCCACCACAACTTACCCTTAAAGGTCTAAATTAATAATGTAAGTTGTACTTCAGACATTGCTTTGTCACCTTTTTGAAGGTCCACATACTCATAGTTTTTTGGGTTTTCTTTTACTTAGTTCAGTATCGGCCTAAATATTCCTTAAAAGCTTCACCTTAATACCCTTAGCTTTTGCAGTAGCAATAGTTGTAGGATCATTAGTAGCAGTATGCGCGTAACGCACTTGGTTTCTTCAACAACCTGTTCGACACACGCTGAAAGTTTCAGCTCAATACATACCATCAACTATCCCTGAAGCATTTTTGATGCGTCTGCTTGACAACCTGTGTGGGCATATTGTGTTTCGGTTTAGTTTCATACAGTTTCTATATATCCCAAAACTTTCGCCTTAATATCCTTAGTTTTAATAGCAGCAGTAGTAGCAGTAGCTGTAGAATTAATTATAGCCTAAGCTTTAGTAGAAGCAGTAGTAATACAAGTAGTAAAAATGGTAGCAGTAGCAGTTGTATGAGTAGAAGTAGTAGCATTAGTATGCAAATATTTTCTTGGTTAGTTCAATATCCCTCGCAAAAAGCCCTGTTAGTTTCAACTTCACACACCAAACTGTTCCTAAGATATTGCTGTTCCACCCTTTTGAGAACCTGCATACAGAGGGAGTGTTCTGATTCTGTTTATCTTCCCCACTCAAAATTTCTTGAAAATTTCACCTTCATGCCCTTTGACATAGTTGTAATAGCAGTCACAGTAGTATTAACCTATTGTCTTTTGGTCAGTTGAATATCTTTCTCATCAAATCCTGAAAGTTTCAGCTTAATACAATTAGCTATTGCTATGACATTGCTGATATGCCCTTCTGATAACCTGTATGTCCATATACTTCTTGAAAATTTCATCCCAATGCTCTAAGCCCTAAAAGTAGCTGCAATTGAAGTAGTAGCAGTAGTGGTAGTAAATTTAGCAATAAAAGTAGTATTAGCAGCAGTGTGCACATATTGCCTTTTGGTAAAATGATCTTCAGCTTTTAGTATTCTCTGAAATTTTCAACTTAGCCTAAATCAATTCTTAAGATACGCTATTTTGACAATGTGCATGCACACCTCGTCTTTTGATTTAGTTCAAATTTCCCCTTAATACTGTTGATGGAAAAGTGTGGTAGTAGTAGTGGTGGTAGTTGTAGTAGCATTGATAGCATGCAAATATTGCATGCTATCAGAGTGCTTCAAACGCATGCCTTTCTCAATATCATATTATGTGTAAACAATGGACGAATTTCCTAAGTTACAGCCCTTGTCCTTAGGACTCTGTCCTTGGGGAGGACATCGCCAATAACTGGACCTTTCAACAATGCTGAACAAAATATCTCTCTTAAAATTTCTATCGGATATGTTTTGGGGAATAATGGGATTTTGGGGGGGGGACGACGTCCCTCCATTCACCTTTGACTCTTAAAAAGGGCACTAAGACTTCCGACTTCCAATCAAAGGAGCTCCATCCGATTTCAAAGTTTATGCATCTACCCGTTCCATAAAAACCTTATATACTCTTGGCATAACTTACAACCCTTGCCGAAAGGTTCCGGGGGATTATGCCCAGCCTAAAGACATTGTTATATGATTTTTGGACTATTTGTAACAAAATGCCTATCTCACAATAACAATTAAATGTGTTTTGGGAAAAGCTGATGTCAGGGAGGGGGGCTAGTTGCTCTCCATTATGTTTGAATTTTAAAAGGGAACTAGTACTATACATTTCAAATCAAATGAGCCTTTTCTAAAGTTCACACAACCACCCCTTCCATAAAAATCTTATACTTCCTTGGGACATAACTTACAACCCTGACCCCCAGACTCCAGGGGATTCTGTCAACCCCACAGGCCTTATTATGTTATCTTTGGACTACTTTTGAACGAATGCCTATCTCAAGATTTTGATCGGATGTATTTGTGGAAAGTAAAACGTAAGGAGGGGGCAGCTGCCCCAAATTATTTTAACTCTTAAATTTTCAAATCACTTTGACTCCTAAAGAGTTTATACGACTAGCCTTTCCATAAAATCCTTATATGCCCTCAAAGTGAAACTTATAACCCTTGCGCTGAGGGCTCGGTGCGGGGGGGGGGGTGTCATCCTTAAAGACATAATTTCTAGACCTTCCAACTACGCTGAACAAAATGACTATCTCAAAATTTTGATTATATGTTTTGGAAATTGACGGGCGTGGGGGGGGGGGGTTGTTACCCTCCAATCACTTTTGACTATTAAAACAGGCCCTTTCAATTTCCAATTGAATGAGCCTTTATTGAACTTTCTACGGGAACAAATGGCCATCTCGAAATTTCAATCAGATGCATTTTGGGAAAATACGAAGTGGGGGGGGGGGGGTATCCACCCTCCGATCCCTTTGAATCTTAAAAAAGGTAATAGAACATCTGATTACCAATCCAATGAGCCCCTTCTGAAGTTTATACGACCACACTTTCCATAAAAAAAACCTCATATGTCCCCGGGGCATAACTTACAGCCCTTGCCCCCAGGCTGGCGGGGGGGACTGTAATCATCAAAAACATAATTTCCAGACCTTTTAACTACGTTGTACAAAATGGCTATCTAAAAATTTTGATTGGATGTGTTTGGGAAAATGGTGGGCGTGTGAGGGGGGTTAATTTCCCTCCAATCACTTTTGATGACTATTGAAAAGGGCATTAGTCTCTTTAACTTCCAATTAAATGAGCCTTTTCTGAAGTTTCTACGACATCAAATGGCCATCTCAATTTTCTATAAGTTGCATCTCGGGAAAATACGAGGTGTGTGCGTGAGGGGGGGGGGTATCCACCCTCTGATCGCTCTGAATCTTGAAAGGATAGTAGAACTTCTGATTACCAATCCA
The DNA here is from genome assembly GCF_049724085.1 of Artemia sp. Qi Xiang Cuo. Classification (NCBI taxonomy): domain Eukaryota; kingdom Metazoa; phylum Arthropoda; class Branchiopoda; order Anostraca; family Artemiidae; genus Artemia; species Artemia sp. Qi Xiang Cuo. The sequence continues at coordinate 7,715,130 of NC_142811.1, forward strand.
ATGAGTCCCCTCCAAAGTTTATACGATCACATCTTCTATATTCACCTGATATCCCCCAGGGCATAACTTACAACCCTTTCCCTGAGGGTTTTGGGGGGAACCTCATTTTCAAAGACATAATTTTCGGACCTTTCAACTACTTTGAACAAAATGGCTTACCTCAAAATTTTGATTGAATGTGTTTGGGAAAATGGTGGGCGTGAGAGGGGGTCAGTTGCCCTTCACTGACTTTCGCATATTAATAAGGACACTAGCCCTTTCATTTTCCAATCGAATGAGTCGTTTTTGAAGTTTGTGCGACAACACTTTCTATAAAAAAAACCTTATATCCCCCCAGGACATAACTTACAACCCTTCCCCTGAGGGGTAGGGGGGGGGGGGGTTGGTTTCACCCTCAAAGACATAATTTTAAAACTTTCAACTACGTTTCAACTACGTTGAACAAAATGACTTACCTAAAAATTTTGATTGAATGTTTTTGGGGAAATGGTGGGCATGAGAGTTGCCGTCCAATCACTTTCAACTATTAAAAAGGGCACTAGCCCTTTCAGTTTCCAGTCGAATGAGCCCTTTTTGAAGCTTCTGCGACGGCATTAAAAAAAAAAAAACCTTATATGCCCCCAGGGCATAAGTTACAACCCTTGCCCTGAGGGCTGTGGGGGGAGTGTCATCCTCAAAGACATAATAGGGAGAAGGAAAGCATCAGCTCTATAGGAGGCTAAGAATTGGGCCAATTTCCAACATTTTAAAAAAATAATATTCCTCCTAAGCATCTCTGCAAAGTTCTATAGTAAAACTCTTATCAAAATCCTTGACGAAACATTTTCCATAATATGAATATTAAGCCAGAATATTAATTATTAAAATCTAAGGCCAAAAAAATAAAGCTTAATAAATCTAAAGAATTTATTCTTTATCTATTGTGATGAACTCTAAAAAAGAAACTTTGACCGCAATTAATACAGCAAAGGAACTGAATTTTTTTGGCTATTTCCAAATATAGTTTAAAGTTCCAAATAAAGTTCATTAAGTTTAATGTTACAGTTCAAAAGCTACGAACCTGAGAAAAATGAACTAACTTTTCGAAAAAGAGGGTGGGGGGGGGGGTAATATTAATGAAAGTCACAACGTTGATTCAGTATATCAGAAAACCATGTTTTTGAGGTTTCAAGCTCCTATCTACAAAAATGTAGAATTTTGCTTCTTATTTCCAGAAGGAAGATCAAACGATAAGTGTTCATTTGTTGCTTTTTTTTCAGAGGCTATCATATCGAACTGATGGCGGTAAAAGATCGTAAAAGAGCTCATTTGAAAGGAAATTAAATCTTCTAGTGTCCTTTTTAAGTGACCGAAAAAATTGTACTATGGGTTAAGTGGCGTTTACAGTCATTTTGTAGCACCAAACTCCGACAATGACACTTTTTACAGTATAAAGATATAGCAAATTAGGATTGCTGCTTTTTTTCGTTTAATTCGATGTCAATCATGCATAATAAGCTCAGTCTAATGAATAGCTCTTGCCATGGTTCTGAAAAGGACATTTCATTATTATTTTGTAGACAAGTCCGAAGTGAAGCGATCTCGATGGCATTAGGACAATAGACTAGCCTTAGACTTTGTATCATTACTTGAAATCATCCGTTGTATAGAGAGAAATAACTGGATTTCCGAAGTTCATGTTATGGTTTATTTCTTCTTCATTTCAAGTGATACTAGAACACGTTTTTATAATATAAAGTTGTATATTACTCACTATTGGTATTACAGCCGGTGAGACCAATATGTTACCTGATACATCAATCTATTATTTTTGTATGCTGTTCAATGTCTTTGCGATTATTAAAATAATATTAATTTTGATGCTAAAATTTTAAGGTAATTTTAATTGTGTACTGAAAGATATCGATATCAAAGCTGTTTTAAGACTAATAAGCGTTTTATGTTATTTTGCTATGGCCAGGCTGCGTGCTTACTTTTGACAACTAAATTAATGCACTTTTTTTTTATATTTGGATTTTGTGTTTTCAGTAAAGCACTAGTTTTCTATAATCCTAAAAACATAGCAAAATATCATCATTTGGTTTACTTCCACTAGTTTTATCGATATATGTTAGATAAGCTGTGGTGCAATAATTGTTGTTCGTTTTAAGTTTCAATTTTAAACAGTTTTTTTTTCTAACTGAAAGTAAGGAGCGACATCATAACTTAAAACGAACAGAAATTATTCCGTATATGAAAGGAGCTATCCCATCCTCAACGCCCCGCTCTTTACGCTAAAGTTTTTATTTCTTCAAAAAGTAGAGTTATGACAAAGAGTCATGCCTTGGCGCAAAGAATGAGGCATTGAGGATGGGACAGACCCATTTCATATACAAAATAATTTCTGTTCGTTTTAAGTTTTAACGTCGCTCTTTACTTTCAGTTGAAAACAACTTATTTTGTTTATTTAATTTCTGAATGTTTTCAGGTAATGGCGGAAATACGCCTAATTAGAATTTTTTTTGCCCCCCCACCCTCCCAAATGGAAAGTTTCTCCCGCGCAAAATTACCCCATGGAGAATGTCAGTAGTAATCAATGTTATACTTTGCCTGCGCCCCTAGAAATTTCAACGTTATTTGCTTGTGCCTCTACACCTTTTCAAAGAGAGTGAGTATCCTCTCACATAATGGAATTTGAGGGTCGATAAAGTGAAATTATGTCACTATTCTAGTTTCTCTAACCCAGTATTGCCTATAACTTAATTTACGTAGACAATGAACAATATTAATTATTGTTTTGAATAATAGGAGTGTGAATGATTCTAATTAGTGATTGGATTGTATGAAGGTGGAGAAAAAAAGGATTATGAAATTATGTCACTATTCTAGTTTTTCTAAACCAGTATTGCCTATAACTTAATTTACGTAAACAATGAACGATATTAATTAATATTTTGAATAATAGGAGTGTGAATGATTCTAATTAGTGATTGGATTGTATGAAGGTGGAAAAAAAGGATTATGAAATTATGTCACTATTCTAGTTTTTCTAAAGCAGTATTGACTAGAATTCAATTTACGTAGACAACGAACAATATTAATTAATGTTTTGAATAGTAAGAATGTGAATGATTTTAATTAGGGATTGGATTGTATCAGTGGAGAAAAAAAGTATTAAACTGATTAGTAGTTAAGATAACCCCGACGGAGTTGTTAACTCAGGTAATTTGTTATAAATTTGAAACATCATCAGTCTGTGAAAAATGCCTAAGGACGAATCGGAAAGGTTTGATTAACATTTGCAAAAAAAGGGGTAATGGGATTTGCAAATTGGAGGAGATGGGGTGATTGTGTATTGTATAATACACAAGTGATGTTTTGGAGAGTATTGTCAATTTAAAATAGTTTAGAAATAAAAAAAAAATTTAGCCAGAAATGGCTGAAAAGTGTTTTGAGGGAGATGGGTTGCATGGAGGGTTGAGTTGCACGAGGGTTCAGTTAAAGGGGGTACAGTTACACGGGGGTTTAGTTAAATTGGGTCGAGTTGCACGAGGGTTCAAGAGCACGAGAGGTCAGGCGCCTAGGGGGTCAGGTGTACAGTGGGTCTGATATCCAGGGTAACAGGGACAGGAAGGGTCCTGTTTAACGGGGGGTGTATTATCTGGCGGATTGAGTTGCACGGGGGTTAACTTAAATTGAGCCTGGTCCTCAGTGGTGAGGTTAAATTGGTTTGTGTTGCACGAGGGTTCAGTAGCACGAGGGTTCAGTAGCACGAGGGTTCAGTTGTACAGGGTTTCGGTTATACAGGGGTTCAGTTACATGGAGGTTTCAGTTGCACGGGGGTTGAGTTAAATGGGGTTTGAATTCCACGAGAGTCGACTATAAATAAGGCTTTTGCGTCTTTCTGAACTTTCTGTGAGAGGTGGGGGTAAGTATTTAGTTTAAATAATTAACTGTGAGAGGCGGGAGGGGAGGGGTCAATTTTGGAGGGAAAACCAAAAATACTCAGAATCGAAAATAAACGGGATCTGCCTCAAGGGGAAGGCTCAAAGACCCTTCGTTCCCACATTTCTGAGGGCAGGGGAGGGAGAGGGGGAGTCAATTTCAGAGGGAAAACCAAAAGTACTCAGAATCGAAAATAAACAGGATCTGTCTCATGGGCAAAGCTCAGAGGTCATGGTTGACTTGAACTAAATCAAAATACACTATGTGCAAGCAGATTTTCAAAATGTATGAAGGGGAAAAAAAGGATTAAACTGATTAGCAGTTAAGGTAACCCCGAAGGAGTTGTTAAGCCAGGTAATTTTTTATAAATATGGAAAATCATCAGTATATGAAATTGGCTAACGATGATAGAATGACTTTGTGACTTGACCTAGCTTTACCTTTCCGATGTGGTCTGTATAATACAAAAGTGATGTTTGATAAGCATTGTCAATTTAAAATAGGATGTAACGTTCCCTTCGTTCCCACATTTCTGAGGGCAGGGGAGAGGAGGGGGGTCAATTTTGGAGGGAAAACCAAAAATACTAAGAATCGAAAATAAAGCATGATCGGCCACACGGGTAAGGCTCCGAGGCCCTCGGTTCCCCCTTTTATCAGGGCAGGGGAGGGGGGGGGATCAATTTTGATGGGAAAACCAAAAATAATCCGAACTGACAATAAATTGGATCTGTATAATGGGGCAGGCACCCTGGTCCGTTGGGTCTCCTGTTCTAAGTGACAGGATAGGGTGTGGGTCAAGTTTTAAGAGAAAACCAAAAATGATCTGAATCGATAATAAACAGAAAGCACCCCCAGGGGGAAGTCTCAGTGGTCCTACTGTCCCACATTTCTGAGGGCAGGGGGGGTGTAATTTAGGAGGGAAAACCAAAAATGCTCAGAATCGGAAATAAACGGGATCTACCTCAAGGGGAAGGCCTGGGCTAATGTTTGCAAGTCAAAGAATTTGTCTTTGTTGATTTGAATGTCTAAAGTGCCTGGGTTTCTCTGTTTACATGTCTGATTCTTTTTGTTTGCATGTCCGGGTTGGTGTTTGCAAGTCCAAATTGGGTTTTCAGACCTACGTTTTTTAGATTTTCGTGGGTGTTAGGTTCCTGGGATTCATTATTTGAGAAGTTAACTTTAGTATTTCATAGTTTGACTTGCCTGAAATCATGAATTAGAATATTTAATTAGCTGTTTAGGGTTTTCAGACCTAGTTTTTTTAGATTTTGGTGGATGTTTGACTCCTGGGGTTTATTATTTGAGAAGTTAACTTTAGTATTTTGTAGTTTTACGTGCCTGAAATCATGAATTAGAATAGTTAATTACCTGTTTAGGGTTTTCAGACCTAGGTTTTTTAGATTTTCGTTGGTGTTTGTTTCCTGGAGTTTATTATTTGAGCAGTTAACTTTAGTATTTCATGGTTTGACGTGCCTGAAATCATGAATTAGAATAGTTAATTAGCTGTTTGGGTTTTCAGACCTAGTTTTTTAGATTTTCGCGGGTGTTAGGTTCCTGGGGTTTATTATTTGAGAAGTTAACTTTAGTATTTTGTGGTTTTACGTGCCTGAAATCATGAATTAGAATAGTTAATTAGCTGTTTGGGTTTTCAGACATAGTTTTTTTAGATTTTCATGGGTGTTAGTCTCCTGGGATTTATTATTTGAGAAGTTAACTTTATTGTTTCATGGTTTGACTTGCCTGAAATCATGAATTAGAATAGTTAACTAGCTGTTTGGGTTTTCAGACCTAGTTTTTTAGATTTTCGTGGGTGTTTGTTTCCTGGAGTTTATTATTTGAGAAGTTAACTTTAGTATTTCATGGTTTGACGTGCCTGAAATCATGAATTAGAATAGTTAATTAGCTGTTTGGGTTTTCAGACATAGTTTTTTAGATTTTCGCGGGTGTTAGGTTCCTGGAGTTTATTATTTGAGAAGTTAACTTTAGTATTTTGTGGTTTTACGTGCCTGAAATCATGAATTAGAATAGTTAATTTTCTATTTGGGTTTTAAGACATAGTTTTTTTAGATTTTCCTGGGTGTTAGGTTCCTGGGATTTAGTATTTGAGAAGTTAACTTTATTATTTGGTGGTTTTACTTGCCTGAAATCATGAATTGGAATATTTAATTAGCAGTTTGGGTTTTCAGACATATTTATTAGATTTTCATGGGTGTTAGGTTCCTGGGATTTATTATTTGAGAAGTTAACTTTAGTATTTCATGGTTTGACTTGCCTGAAATCATGAATTAGAATATTTAATTGGCTGTTTGGGGATTTTCAGACCTAGGTTTTTTAGGTTTTCGTGAGTGTTTGTTTCCTGGAGTTTATTATTTTAGAAGTTAACTTTAGTATTTTGTGGTTTTACGTGCCTGAAATCATGAATTAGAATAGTTAATCAGCTGTTTGGGTTTTCAGACCTAGTTTTTTAGATTTTCGTGGGTGTTAGGTTCCTGGGATTTATTATTTGAGAAGTTAACTTTAGTATTTCATGGTTTGACTTGCCTGAAATCATGAATTAGAATAGTTAATTAGCAGTTTAGGGTTTTCAGACCTAGGTTTCTTAGATTTTCGTGGGTGTTTGTTTCCTGGAGTTTATTATTTGAGAATAAACCTCTTGAAATTATGAAAATATTTGTAAGTAAGTAACCAACTCTTCATTGATTTCACGTCTTGGATATACAGTACAGATACTTCATGCAATAAATTATGAAAAAATCGCAAGTAAGTAACAAACTCTTTATTGTTTTCACCTCTTGGATATACAATACGGAAATTTCATTCAATAAATTATGAAAATTTGTAAGCAAGTAACAAACTCTTTGAAGTCACCTCTTGGATACACAATACAGAAATTTCATAAAAGAAGTTATGAAAAAATTGTAAGTAAGTAGCAAATTCTTTCTTGAATTCACCTGCTGGATAAACAAAAAGACATTTCGTTCAAGAAATTATGACAAAAGTCTAAGTAAGTAACAAACGCTTTATTGTTTTAACGGCTTAGATACACGATGTAGAAATTTAATTCAAGAAATCATGAAAAAATTCTCAGTAAGTAACAATTTCATTTTTAATCAAGTAACAAACTCTTTGAAGTCAACTCTTTGATAAACAATATAGAAATTTCATAAAATAAATTATGAAAAGATTTTAAGCAAGTAGAAAAAACTTTCTTGAATTCACCTGATGGATAAACAAAAAGACATTTCGTTCAATAAATTATGACAAAAGTCTAAGTAAATAACAAACGCTTTATTGTTTTAACGGCTTAGATACACGATGTAGAAATTTAATTCAAGAAATTATAAAAATATTCTCAGTAAGTAACAATTTCTTTCTTGAATTCAACTCTTTGATACTCAATGTGTAAATTTAATTCAATAAATTATGAAAATATTTTTAAGTAAGTAAAAAACTCTTTATTGATTTCACCTCTTGTATATAACGTACAGATACTTCCTTCAATAAATTATGAAAAAAACGCAAGTAAGTGAGAAACTCTTTATTGTTTTCACCTCTTGGATATACAATACGGAAATTTCATTCAATAAATTATGAAAATTCGTAAGCAAGTAACAAACTCTTTCCTGAAGTCACCTCTTGGATAAACAATGCAGAAACTTCATTTAAGAAAGTATGAAAAAATTGTAAGTAAGTAAGTAAGTAACAAATTCTTTCTTGAATTCGCCTCTTGGATAAACAAAAAAAAGTCATTTCATTCAAGAAATTATGACAAAATTCTAAATAAGTAACAAACCCTTTCTTGAATTCGCCATTGGATTGCACAATACAGAAATTTAATTCAGGAAACTATGAAAAACATTGCAAACCAACTCTTTCTCGAACTCGCTTCCTGGACAGACAATACAGCAATTACACTCAAGAAATTATGAAAAAATTGTAAGTAAGTAGCAAACTGTTTCTTGAATTCTCCTCCTGGATGCAGAATACAGATATTTCATTCAAGAAATTATAAAAAAATTGTAAGTAAGTAACAAACTCTTTCTTGAATACACCTCTTGGATACCCAATACGGAAATTTCATTCAAGAAATTATGAGAAAATTCTAAGTAAGTAACAATCTCTTTTTTGAAGTCCCCTCTTGGATACACAATACGGATGTTTTATTCAAGAAATTATAAAAAAAAGGAAAGTAAGTAACAAACCCTTTATTGATTTCACCTCTTGGATACAAGAAAAAAGACATTTCCTTCAAGAAATTGTGACAAAATTCTAAGTAAGTAAAAAAACTCATTCTTAAATTCGCCGTTTGAATGCTCAATACAAAAATTTTCTTCTATGGGACCTCTACATGTGATTAAACACGTTTTGAAACTACATACTATTTGCTTGTCTTTCCTTGGTACCTTTCCAAGCGAGCGAGGATTCCCCACTGGTTCCTACACATTGCAAAAAAGTGAGCAGTACGAAAACTCAACGTTTTCAACCAGACTGGTTTTTTAGACAACACCCATTTTTTCGGGGGTCAATCAGACAGCGGAGATTGCTCAATATACGATAACTTGATCGGTGATTGGTTACACACCGCAACGGCGCATACATAGTGAGAGAGACATGCAAAGTCGACATTGCTTTATTTCATTTTTTAAGGTTGATTTAGACGAGGTTACGTGCGCGCACGTAACCTCGTCTAAATTAACCTTAAAAAATGAAATAAACCTATGTCGATTTTGCATGTCTCTCTCACTATGTATGCGCCGTTGCGGTGTGTAACCAATCACCAATTAAGTTATCGTATATTGAGCAATCTCCGCTGTCTGATTGACCCCCGAAAAAATGTGTGTTGTCTAAAAAACCAGTCTGGTTGAAAACGTGGAGTTTTCGTACTGCTCATTTTTTTACAATGTTTAGGAACCAGTGGGGAATCCTCGCTCGTTTGGAAAGGTACCAAGGAAAAGCAAACAAATAGAATGTAGTTTCAAAACGTGTTTAATCACGTGTAGAGGTCCCATAGAATGAAAAATCTGTATTGAGCATGCAAACGGCGAATTCAAGAATGAGTTTTTTTACTTACTTAGAATTTTGTCATAATTTCTTGAATGAAATGTGTTTTTTTTTGTATCCAAGAGGTGAAATCAATAAAGAGTTTGTTACTTACTTTCCTTTTTTTTATAATTTCTTGAATAAAATATCCGTATTGTGTATCCAAGAGGGGACTTCAAGAAAGAGATTGTTACTTACCTGGAATTTTCTCATAATTTCTTGAATAAAATTTCCGTATCGTATTGCGTGTCCAAGAGGGGACTTCAAGAAAGAGATTGTTACTTACTTAGAATTTTCTCATAATTTCTTTAATGAAATTTCCGTACTGGGTATCCAAGAGGTGTATTCAAGAAAGAGTTTGTTACTTACTTACAATTTTTTTTTATAATTTCTTGAATTAAATATCTGTATTGTGCATCCAGGAAGAGAATTCAAGAAACAGTTTTCTACTTACTTACAATTTTTTCATAATTTCTTGAGTGAAATTGCTGTATTGTCTGTCCAGGAAGTGATTTCGAGAAAGAGTTTATTTGAAATGTTTTTCATAGTTTCCTGAATTAAATTTCTGTATTGTGCAACCCAATGGCGAATTCAAGAAAGGGTTTGTTACTTATTTAGAATTTTGTCATAATTTCTTGAATGAAATGACTTTTTTTTGTTTATCCAAGAGGCGAATTAAAGAAAGAATTTGTTACTTACTTACTTACTTAAAATTTTTTCATACTTTCTTAAATGAAGGTTCTGCATTGTTTATCCAAGAGGTGACTTCAGGAAAGAGTTTGTTACTTGCTTACAAATTTTCATAATTTATTGAATGAAATTTCCGTATTGTATATCCAAGAGGTGAAAACAATAAATAGTTTCTTACTTACTGGCGATTTTTTCATAATTTATTGAATGAAGTATCTGTACTGTATATCCAAGAGGTTAAATCAATAAAGAGTTTGTTACTTACTTACAAATATTTTCATAATTTCTTGAATGAAATTTCCGTATTGCGTATCCAAGAGTTGACTTCAAGAAAGAAATTGTTACTTACTGAGAATTTTTTCATAATTTCTTGAATTAAATTTCTACATCGTGTATCTAAGTCGTGAAAACAATAAAAAGTTTGTTACTTACTTAGAATTTTGTCATAATTTCTTGAACAAAATGTCTTTTTTTTATCCAGCAGGTGAATTCAAGAAAGAATTTGCTACTTACTTACAATTTTTTCATAATTTCTTTAATGAAATTTCTGTATTGTGTATCCAAGAGGTGACTTCAAAGAGTTTGTTACTTGCTTACAAATTTTCATAATTTATTGAATGAAATTTCCGTATTTTATATCCAAGAGGTGAAAACAATAAAGAGTTTGTTACGTGCTTGCGATTTTTTCTTAATTTATTGAATGAAGTATATGTACTGTATATCCAAGAGGTGGAATCAATAATGAGTTTGTTACTTACTTACAAATATTTTCATAATTTATTGAATGAAATTTTCGTGTTGTGTATCCAAGAGTTGACTTCAAAAAAGAAATTGTTACTTACTGAGAATTTTTTCATAATTTCTTGAATTAAATTTCTACATCGTGTATCTAAGTCGTGAAAACAATAAAGAGTTTGTTACTTACTTAGAATTTTGTCATAATTTCTTGAACGAAATGTCTTTTTGTTTATCCAGCAGGTGAATTCAAGAAAGAATTTGCTACTTACTTAAAATTTTTTCATAATTTCTTTTATGAAATTTCTGTATTGTGTATCCAAGAAGTGACTTCAAAGAGTTTGTTACTTGCTTACAAAAGAAATTGTTACTTACTGAGAATTTTTTCATGATTTCTTGAATTAAATTTCTACATCGTGTATCTAAGCCGTTAAAACAATAAAGCGTTTGTTACTTACTTAGACTTTTGTCATAATTTCTTGAACGAAATGTCTTTTTGTTTATCCAGCAGGTGAATTCAAGAAAGAATTTGCTACTTACTTAAAATTTTTTCATAATTTCTTTTATGAAATTTCTGTATTGTGTATCCAAGAGGTGACTTCAAGAAAGAATTTGTTACTTACTTACTTACAATTTTTCATAGTTTCTTAAATGAAGTTTCTGCATTGTGTCTGAAAACACAAACAGTTAATTAACTATTCTAATTTATGATTTCAGGCACGTCAAACCACAAATACTAAAGTTAACTTCTCAAATAATAAACTCCAGGAAACAAACACCCACGACAATCTAAAAAACATAGGTCTGAAAACCCTAAACAGCTAATTAACTATTCTAGTTCATGATTTCAGGCACGTAAAACCACAAAATACTAAAGTGAACTTCTCAAATAATAAACCCCAGGAGTCAAACATACACGAAAACCTAAAAAACCTAGGTCTGAAAATCCCCAAACAGCCAATTAAATATTCTAATTCATGATTTCAGGAAAGTCAAACCACGAAATACTAAAGTTAACTTCTCAAATAATAAACCCCAGGAACCTAACACCCACGAAAATCTAAAAAAATAGGTCTGAAAACCCAAACAGCTAATTAACTATTCTAATTCATGATTTCAGGCACGTCAAACCAAGAAATACTAAAGTTAACTTCTCAAATAATAAACTCCAGGAAACAAACACCCACGAAAATCTAAAAAACCTAGGTCTGAAAACCCTAAACTGCTAATTAACTATTCTAATTCATGATTTCAGGCAAGTAAAACCATGAAATACTAACGTTAACTTCTCAAATAATAAATCCCAGGAGCCTAACACCCACGAAAATCTAAAAAACTAGGTCTGAAAACCCAAACAGCTAATTAACTATTCTAATTCATGATTTCAGGCACGTAAAACCACAAAATACTAAAGTTAGCTTCTCAAATAATAAATCCCAGGAACCTAACACCCACGAAAATCTAAAAAACTAGGTCTGAAAACCCAAACAGCTAATTAACTATTCTAATTCATGATTTCAGGCACTTCAAACCATGAACTACTAAAGTTAACTTCTCAAATAATAAAATCCAGGAACCTAACACCCGCGAAAATCTAAAAAACTAGGTCTGAAAACCCAAACAGCTAATTAACTATTCTAATTCATGATTTCAGGCACGTCAAACCATGAAATACTAAAGTTAACTGCTCAAATAATAAACTCCAGGAAACAAACACCAACGAAAATCTAAAAAACCTAGGTCTGAAAACCCTAAACAGGTAATTAACTATTCTAATTCATGATTACAGGCACGTAAAACCACAAAATACTAAAGTTAACTTCTCAAATAATAAACCCCAGGAGTAAAACATCCACCAAAATCTAAAAAAACTAGGTCTGAAAACCCTAAACAGCTAATTAAATATTCTAATTCATGATTTCAGGCAAGTCAAACTATGAAATACTAAAGTTAACTTCTCAAATAATGAATCCCAGGAACCTAACACCCACGAAAATCTATAAAACGTAGGTCTGAAAACCCAACTTGTTGCAAACACCAACCCGGACATGCAAACAAAAAGAATCAGACATGTAAACAGAGAAAGACAGGCACTTTAGACATTCAAATCAACAAAGACAAATTCTTTGACTTGCAAACATCAGCCTAGGCCTTCCCCTTGAGGTAGACCCTGTTTATTTTCGATTCTGAGTATTTTTGGTTTTCCCTCCAAAATTAAACCCCCCTGCCCTCAGAAATGGGGGAAAGTATGGCTTCTGAGCCTTCCCCCTTGAGGCAGATTCCCGTTTATTTTCGATTCCTAGTATTTTTGGTTTTCCCTCCAAAATTGACTCCCTCCCTCTCCTGCCCCTCAGAAATGGAGGAACGAAGGACCTCTGAGCCCTGCCCATGAGACAGATCCCGATTATTTTCGATTCTGAGTATTTTTTGTTTCCCCTTCAAAATTGACCCCCCCTCCCCTGCCCACAGAAATGGGGGGAACGAAGGGCTTCTGAGCCTTCCCCGTTAGGCAGACCAGGCTTTATTTTCGATTCTGAATATTTTTGGTTTTCCCTCCAAAATTGACCCCCCTCCTCTCCCCTGCCCTCAGAAATGGGGGAACGAAGGGAACGTTAGATCCTATTTTAAATTGGCAATACTTATCAAACATCACTTGTGTATTATACAGACCACATCGGAAAGGCAAAGCTAGGTCAAGTCACAATGTCATTCTATCGTCGTTTGCCGTTTTAATAGACTGATGTTGTTTCAAATTTATAAAAAATTACCTGAGTTAACAACTCCTTCGGGGTTACCTTAACTGCTAATAAGTTTAATCCTTTTTTTTCCCCTTCATACATTTTGAAAATCTGCTTGCACATAGTGTATTTTGATTTAGTTCAAGTCAACCACGACCTCTGAGCTTTGCCCATGAGACAGATCATTTTTATTTTCGATTCTGAGTATTTTTGGTTTTCCCTCTGAAATTGACTCCCCCTCTCCCTCCCCTGCCCTCAGAATTATGTGAAGGAAGGGTCTTTTAGCCTTCCCCTTTAGGCAGATCCCGTTTATTTTCGATTCTGAGTATTTTTGGTTTTCCCTCCAAAATTGACCCCTCCCCTCCCGCCTCTCACAGTTAATTATTTAAACTAAATACTTACCCCCACCTCTCACAGAAAGTTCAGAAAGACGCAAAAGCCTTATTTATAGTCGACTCTCGTGGAACTCAAGCCCCATTTAACTCAACCCCCGTGCAACTGAACCCTCCATGTAACTGAACCCCTGTATAACCAAAACCCTGTACAACTGAACCCTCGTGCTACTGAACCCTCTTGCTACTGAACCCTCGTGCAACTCAACCCAATTTAACTAAACCCCCGTGTAACTGTACCCCTTTAACTGAACCCTCGTGTAACTCAAGCCCCATTTAACTCAACCCCCCGTGCAACTGAACCCTCCATGTAACTGAACACCTGTATAACCGAAACCCTGTACAACTGAACCCCCGTGCTACTGAACTCTCGTGCTACTGAACCCTCGTTCAACTCAACCCAATTTAACTAAACCCCCGTGTTACTGTGTCCTCTTTAACTGAATTCTCGTACACCTCAACCTTCCATGCAACCCATCTCCCTCAAAACACTTTTCATCCAGTTCTTGTTAATTTTTTTTTTATTTCTAAAGTGTTTTAAAGTGACAGTACTCCCCAAAAAATCACTTGTGTATTATACAGCACCCTATCACCCCACTTCCTCCAATTCGCAAATCCCATGACCCCTTTTTTGCAAATGTTAATCAAACATTTCCGATTCGTCGTTAGGCATTTTTCATAGACTGATGTTGTTTCAAATTTATCATAAATTACCTGAGTTAACATATCCATTGGGGCTACCTCAACTGCTAATCAGTTCAATCCTTTTTTTTTCTCCACTGATACAATCCCCTCCCTAATTAGAATTATTCACACTCCTATTATTCAAAACATTAATTAATTTCGTTTATTGTCTACGTAAATTAAGTTATAGTCAAGACTGGTTTAGAAAAACTAGAATAGTGACATAATTTAATAATCCTTTTTTTCTCCACCTTCATAAAATCCAATCACTAATTAGAATCATTCACACTCCTATTATTCAAAATATTAATTAATATCGTTCATTGTTTACGTAAATTAAGTTATAGGCAATACTGGTTTAGAAAAACTAGAATAGTGACATAATTTCATAATCCTTTTTTTTCCTCCACCTTCATACAATCCAATCACTAATTAGAATTATTCGCACTCCTATTATTCAAAACATTAATTAATATCGTTCATTGTCTACGTAAATTAAGTTATAGGCAATACTGTTTTAGAGAAACTAGAATAGTGACATAATTTCACTTTATCGACCCTCAAATTCCATTATGTGAGAGGATACTCACTCTCTTTGAAACGGTGTAGAGGCACAAGCAAATAACGTTGAAATTCCTAGGGGCGCAGGCAAAGTATAACATTGATTACTACTAATGTCTCACGGTGAAATTCCCCCATTGAACACATACCCCGGTGATAATTCCCCTAAGGAGAATTTCTTTCGTGAATACCCCCCCCCCGTCACAGAAAAATCTCCCAGAGATTTCCAATCCCGCTGGAAATTTCCCCTTCACAAGTGCACTAGAACATCTCTACGCATAAAAAGGAGTTACCGAAAAGAAAGTAAGGTGATAAAAACAGACTTCTTATATGAATTCTGGTAAACTCCATCCTTGTAAAACTTCCTCAGGAAATTTCACCCCCAAGACCTTCCATTCCAACGAAAAATTCTCCCCATAAGAAATAATCTTCCCCCATGGAAGATCACTCCCCTCGAAAAATGTCTGTATACTCCCCAATAACCAGTACTATATGTAAACAATGGGCAAAGTTCATTGCTTATAGCCCTCCAATAGCTGCCCTTCAATATTTTTTGTCGCTTAAAAAGGGCACTAGAACTTTTGATTTCCGATCAAATGAGCCATCTCCTGATTTTCTATGATCACTGGTTCGACACGATAACCCCTTTAAAAAAAATAAAACAAACACGCAGCCGTGATCTTTCTTCTGGCAAAAAAAGCAAAACTTCTATATTAGAGTTTTCTTATACGCTGAATTTGATGATGTGATTTTCGTTAAGATTCTGTGACTTTTAGGGGGTGTTTATCCCTTTTTTGAAAGAACAGACAAATTTTTTCAGGCTCATAGCCTTTAATGCGTAAAACTGAAATTATTAAAACTTATATATTTGAAATCAACATATTAAGGCGATTCCTTTGATATAAATATTGGTATCAAAATTTCGTTTTTTAGAGTTGCGGTTACTATTGCGCCGGATTGCTCCTTACCTAAAGTTCGTAATCACGAACTTTTTGATCTATTGATATCAAAATTCCATTTATTAGAGTTAAGGTCACTATGGAGCAGCATCGCTCCTTACTTACAGTTCGTTACCACAAACTGTTTAAAAAGACGACAAGTGACAAAAAGTGTTTGTGTAACTTAAGTGATGAAGGACTCTTCACCATAAGGCTTGCTTATCTGAGAGGATTTTGCCAATGGATGAAAACTGACTTGCAAAGGATAATATTTCTAGGTATTAATTTTGGTAGCGGTGGGTTTACATGAAAAAAAGTTATTCAATTAAAATTTTATTCATAAGAAATCTATCCAGCTGCTCCCCATTTTCTGGATAGTGTCTATTTGTTCAAGACAGTGTCAGGGATTATTTTTTAACCATTGAACACAGACAAAAGATTAGCTTTTGAATCAGCCGAAAGCTATATAAAACGTAAAGCCTTGCGGCGTTACGAAAAGATACGAACAATTGGACAAATATATTATTTTAAAATGATACAACAGCCTGTATAAAAATGGAAGGAAACATGAACATCTGATTAAAGAAACTTTATGCATATTATAAAATAGGAGTTTGTATTCCTCTGGTATATGCATATAACTTAGGGCTATATGCAACAATTCAATCTATACAATTGCTTAATCAGATTCATTCCAGATGCCGCTGATCAATGAGAGTATTCGCACTATTTTGTATTCTCTCAATTACCTCTTGAACATCTGTAATTCCACACCAAAAATTAGCTGAAAACACCGAGTTAATGAAAAAAAAAATGTTTTGATTTTAGAATTAGAATCTTGAAAAATTATTTACGAAAGCTCCTTCAAAAAGTGCCGGTTATTTTGTTATATAGCCTATGGGTTCCTTAATTCACTATATAAGCATTCATCAAAGGCTAAGAGATAAGTGCTTTATCAGGTATATACACATGCAGGGGCGAATCTCCGGCATTTCTATTGGGGGGGGGGTGGGTCCATATCCAGAATGTCAAGGGGCATGGGATATATAATATTTTTTCTCCATATTATCGGGGGGCAACTCCCCCCCCCCCAAAAAAAAAAAAATTACACCCCTGTACAAATGGAGGAAGGTTAAATATTTTCTTAAGGGCCAAAGAACAGACATAGTCAATAAAAACTACGAAGGACAAAACAAGTTGATGTGATAGGTGCAAGATTCCTTTTCTGACTTAAATACTATAAGATCAAAATTATTACTTCATTATATTCACAAAATATATGTTTAATGTATTTTTATAGTTGCTTCCAGTTCAGCTAATTTAAACCAAAGTAATAAGCAAACTTATGAGACAAATTTGTGGACAAATGTTAATAGTAAAATATATGAAACTCAAACGTAAAGTATATGAAAAAGAAAATCACATTTATTTCTACCAATAACCATGAACTAATAGTTTTTAGTTACTCGATGCAAACTAAAGATACTGATTTCGCGATCATAGGCAGCGCCTATGATCGAGGCAGCGCCTATGAGACATTTATTTTTCAAAATCTAGGGGGGGGGTTCATTTTTTCAATTATAAAACCAAAAAAGGCATTTTTCAGCGAAAATATCCCAAAAACGTATTTTCCTAAATCTAGAGGAGGCAAACCTATCCCAACTGATAGTCTGCCTGTCCTGAGTGTCCCTTCACCATTTCCCCAAATATATTCCTGCTTAAATGCCCGCGTTCGCACAAATAAAACATAAGCCCAAGTATTTCTCCAGCCTAAGCAGATAGAGGTTTTTTCTCAGGAGAGGCAAAACTTGAAACATGCATTTGAGTCTATTACTTTTTAATTTGTAATATTTGGGGGGGGGGGGGTTGATGAAAGATAAAAGACTTACGTTTTTTGCTTGTGATAATTTTACCTTTCTATGGGAATATAACGTTACAGAAGAAGATTGTATTCTTTTTTACAGGATAAAATTTACAAATATGTCAATTTCGCACGTGATTTGCAGTGAAATTATTTTTTTTATACACGTTATTACATATAAATTTACAATATTATTTTATATAAATTTATATAATATATTTTATATAAGTTTTTTAATAAATTTATATAAATTTATTTTATATAAATATAAATTTACATATATATATATATATATAATATATTATATAATATAAATTATTTACATATAATATATATTATATATATATATAAATTATTTGTATAATATATTATATATATATATATATATATATATATATATATATATATATAGATATATATATATATATATATATATATATATATATATATATATATATATATATATATATATATATATATATATATATATATATATATATATATATATATATATATATATATATATATATATATATATATAATTATATATATATAATTATATATAATATAATTTACATATATTATATATAAATTTACATAATATAAATTTACGAATATGTCAATTTTGCACGTGACTTGCAGTGACATCAATTTTTTTACACACGTTATCGCATCTCATCCAGTTGAATCGCTTACCTCCATCCTCAGAATACGAATGATAATATAAATTTTCATCTCAAAACAACAATTACAATCAAATAATACTGAATTGATTTGTCTATTAAAAATAAGCTTTTTAACATTAAAAACTTTATTAAAAATTTATTTTTTTAACATTAATAAAAATTTGGTAATTATCTCCGAGGATTCCTGATAGGGGAATTCACCTGATAGGGGATTCCTGATAGGGGGGATGTGACACCTTTGCCTTGTGGCAAAGATTTTGCCGTCTCACCTTTAGGTTTGACGACAACGATGCAGTTCAAAATCAAAAACCTTGTTATTAGGTACGTCTTTCAGGCTTTCCAAACTTTTGGACAAGACGTCTCAAAAAACGAGCTCCATCATCTGTTCACACCCTAAACTTACAGACTCCTTAACTGGAAAAGGCTCCAGGAAATCCGAGGTTTTTGTGGTTTTTCTAAGTTGATTTCAGGTTGTTCTTGTCATTTATTTACTATCGAATAGTCACATTATCTTCAATCGAAATACCTTCTGAGTTTAAGATAGTCATAAAAGCCTTTGTATCCTAACCAGTATAGAGTGTATATCATCAAATCACAATAAAATCCTAGCACTATCACGCTGTGAAATTCGCAAATTCACTATATCGATGCACTTTTAAATTTAATTGCATTTAAAATAATCAAGTAAAAACCATCAGAAGATGCTCAAGTTCTTGTGACTACACAAGAAATAACAAAGTTTATTGTAATTTTAATTGTCTACCTTGATCCGCCTTGGATTTTACGACTATGAAGAGAAAAAGCACAAGGAGAAATCCTGTCTGTACCCGACAGCGGTCTGTAGGTCCCATGCCAAATCTAATTCTGAAAAATAAAAAAGTAATTAATTTTTCAAAATGACTCAAGGCAGCATCTAAAAGAACCTGGAGGAAACAGCTTTACGCAATGGTCTAAAATATTCCCTTTTTTGTTAAGATTTAACAATTTTTTTTTGTTAAGATTACTTTTCCAATCTTTTTTTAACATAACAGAGCAGCCATACCCCTCAGCGTACTCTCGAACAGCATTTCTTAAAAGCAAATGTGTTCTTGTTCTAAAAATTAAAATGGTGATGGAAGGTGTTTTTATATATTATTTTGTCGTTGTTTGGATAAGATATCCCTACTCACTGTTGCCTGTATAATTGGCATTACTAAGTCTGGAATTGACTTGTGTTGACGGTAGGTCGGAATGGCCTGTCAATGGCATTTATTTAATAAGAACTAGCCAACAGGCAAGACTAATTCTGTTTGTTTCTGTGAAAAGGTGTAGTTTTTTTCGTTTTTTCTCGTTGGTATACACGAACTCTGTTCCCCACCAACGAAAAAAAACGTATACCATTCTTTAATTTATTGCATTTATAATAGAGCCTTGAACCTGAAAAAATAACACTCATTATTATGATTCACATGAGCCGCCACCTAAAAAAAATCTCTAGAGGAGACAGCTATATGAATCAGGCATTAAATCAAGGGATCGGTACCTGAAAAACACAGACCTTTGGTCAGCATGCATTTTTTTTCACTACAAGAGAGCCACTGCACCCCCTCGGCCCTCCCCCCATTAGCTTCTCTTAAATATATCAAATTAAAGTAAAAGTAAATGAATTAAAAGCCTGGTTAAAAGCAGAATTTTTTAAAAACAAATTTATTCTTTTTCAAAAATATGAAAGCCAAACTACTTTTTTTTTTAAATTATCCACAAAGGCGCCATCTAAAAAAATAACGGGAGGGGACAGCTTCATCTAAAGTTTTTTTTTCACCCCAGACAGCGACCATACCTTCAACCATGCATAAAACTTCGCAAGAAAAAAAATATAACTAAATATTTTCAAATCACTCCCAGACATCCCTTCCCTCCCTGGGAAATTACCCTGAATACCCCTCTATTAAAACACATGAAAAGGAACAAAACGAGTAAATTACTTTAAATAAAGACAGTAAAAATCGACACGAATATATTCAAAACACGCGGAAATTCTTCTCAATTAAATAACAAAGAGATATAAAAAAAGAAAAACTACAAAGCTTATAAAAAATATATAAATAATTCGAACATGTATAAACAAACCAGTCTACAAGTACCGCAAACAGGATGAAATACTTCTTTAGGTAACAAAACGTATTTATCAACCACGCGTAGCAGCTTTTTTTTAGAATTTTTTAAGTAAATTTTACTGAAAAAATGAAAAAAAAAAAAATACTGTCCCGCTTAGATTTAAAAAATACTGTTTGCTCGCCCCTCTAACACTTTTTTTAATTGGTGCCACTGTTTGTTCGGCCACTCACAGGGACATCCACAGAGAAGGGGGCGGATTTTGAAAAACACATATTTTCGAGTAATTTCATAAAAAAAGATAAGAGCCGTCCTCGCCAAGTGGTTAGCGCCCTAAACTTGAAATCCTTTTGTCGTGAGAACGGGGTTTCAGTCCTTGTGTTGCTGGGCATTTCGTTTGGAACAGTGGCGGATCCAGGGGAGCGAGGGGGCGCCCTCCCTAGCGTAGTCTAATTTACTTAATTAACTCAATTTTGCGTTAATTAAACTTGCTCATAACGCAAGTTTATCGGATCAACCTATTTTGCGCCCCCCTTTAAAAAATTTTTCGGATCAACCTATTTTGCCCCCCCCCTAAAAAAACTGAATCCGCCCCTAGTTTGGAAGGGGGGATCCGTGGTGTGACTCTGTAAGCTCAACCAAGAGTCGACCTAGCTACAAATGAGCACCTGGATCCCCGCAACCACGCATTCCCCCCCCCCCCCACCTCATTTCTGAGAATTGACAACACTGGCCACTCAAAAATACCCCACATTAAATTACCGCGGCCAGCCTGTCAAAACAATCTTATAGAAACTAGAATTAAAGCATTTCAATAATCTGCCTATCAAAAATGCGGCTCCGCTGATCAAAGCAAGCAAAAACTTGTTTTGAAAATTTAGCATTTGATAGCCAAAAAGACTGCAGGTTTTTGAGACTTTTTTTGCTACTTATGCACGTCTCTTATTACAGGGAATCTAAGTCTTTGATCAGATACTGGCAAACCTAAAATTAAAGTTGAAATCAATACACAAAAAAGGATTCAAGACATGATCACACAAGTAATTAAACAATTCATGGTAAATAAGCAGAGGCAGTGTAGGATATGACAGGATGACTAATTGCACAATTAGGACAAGGTTTTGTGATTTGAATTTTGTTAAAGTTTTAAGGGTTATAAAAGAAACTTTTCGAGTGTGCTGCCCATCCCTGTCTGCAATGTGTCAACAACCTAACTATTCAAGCTAGAAACGTGTGATTTTTGCAACAAAAAAATTCTTTGCTTTACAGCTGTTTTTGTACGCTATAATACAAAAAAAAAACTTAAAATAAAATAGAAAAATGATACCATACTAGGAGCTTTTTCTATAAATGCTTGGTAAAAGGTGGTGCTGGTGGTCCCTACCGGTGGTGCCGATCTCCGTTTCGTGGCCATTCAACGGGGAAGCGCAATGGGGATGGGGGCTAGCCATCCATTGCTTTCGCATAGCCTTCCTATTTACCTTCCCAGATTTCTTCAGAAACTCATTTAGAGCTGGGTCGACTCTGACTGACCTAGGACCTCATTAAATAAAGCCGCGTCTACAAGTTGGAAAAACAGTTAATTAAGCATTAAATGTGCTGTTTTATATACTGCTAAAGAAGTCAAGTTTGGTTAATGCTAATGAAATAAAATAGGATGAATATATAAGTTTAGAGACAAATTTGGGCTATATATTTGCATATTAGGGGGGGGGGGTTAGCATACCATATACAAAATACGTAACCTAACCTAGGTAGCTTCCCCCCCCCCTACACCCCAAAAAACAAAAAACAACAGTAAATATCGTAGACGCAATGAAAACTACTCTTCGCATTCCAATTATTAATAGCGGTCTCGAAATAACCAGTCTGGCGGGTATCTGTCCCGGTATCTGTAGCATATCCAGTTTGACATTCTATATACAGTATATAAAAGAGTACGTTTAATACTTAAGTACCGACAAATATTACTGAAACTAGGTTTTACCCCCCCCCCCCCCTCGTGTCAAAGCCTTGGTTCTTCTGACTAAGGAATGTATGCAAGAATTTCTTTTGCAAGAAGCGAAGTAACAGACAGGGGGTGGGGAGGAGTCAATTAAGAAAACGAACAGGCAGCTTACAAAAGTATATAATAAATTTGGAGGAGGAGATTGTAAGGGGCAGTGAGATGTATTGACTTAGTATAGCTCCTCCCTCATATAATTCTGCTTAGACACTAGGGACTATTTTGTTCAACAGATATAGGTCAATATATACGATATCATATTATTGAGTTAGGACTAAAGTGAATAAACCATTCAATGCCTTTTTTTATGCTGATTACGAATATAATAAGCATTTCTATCGGAAATGAATTTCAGCTACCCCCCTATATATGTCAATTCCGGGTTAGGTTTAGCCTATATAGGGGGGGGGGGGCTAAAATTCATTTCCGATATAAATGCTTATTATATTCGTAATAAGCATATAAAAAGGCATCGAATGGTGTATTCACTTTAGTCCTAACTCAATAATATGATTTCGTATATATTGGCCCAGATATAGTCGCATAAACCAAAATCCTATGGGAGAAGGAGGATTGCGCTTCAAGGTTTTTTCGGGGGTGGGTAGTCAACAAAAGGGGCCAGAATTTTCAGAGGATTCTTTAATCTGTCATTACGAGAGTTTCTCCAATTGTATAAGGTCTTCATAATCGCATAAGAAATCATAATAAGGACTCTCTTATCATCACCCTGATCAAAAATAGATCTTTTTTCTTTCTTTATTAAAGCGACAAATTTGAAGTGATAGAAATAACAGAACTTCAAATCCGATTTTTTGTTTCAAAGAATGTCATAGAAAAATAGATCTGGTAACTGGTAATTTCCTTCGCCAAATTCCTTTTCTGAAAGAAATGCTTTCATTGAAAAAGAGCAACATCATCCAATTCCCCATTCAACACTTTCCAGATATAATCGCCGCTAGATGGCAATTGTTTCCCACCCTTTCCCCTTCCCGTAGTGTGGCCAGATATAGGTCTATGCTAAATATAAAAGTGATTTTTACTTGTTTTCAAATAAATGGCAAATAAGCGAAATCAACAAAATCTAGAAACGAAAAAATACAAGGAAAAATAATTAATTTGGATTATATATCCAGAGGTATGGTTTCGGGATCGGGGGCAGTTGTCCCCCCAATAATTTGGAGAAAAAAATATTATGTATGCCATGCCCCTAGACTATCGGGATGTGGCCCCCTCTTGCCCCCCAATAAAAATGCTGGGGCTACGCTCCTGTATATATCTGCGCATCAGGGTGAGGGGTAAAGTAAAATGGAGCGCTTTTAAAAGTACCATAAAGTAAATATTCTAGGATTTTTTTTTATTGTTTTCAGAATTTTATAGCTTATCAATCCTAGGCTTAGGCTATACCATGTGGGCTATATATTTGTCCTTTAGAAGGGGGGGGGGTACAATGGAATTGGAGTCAATATGTGGTAGATACAATTTTTCTGCACATCATCAACTAAGAATTGTTGTCTTAACATGTTTCTTTCAAACAGCCCTAATTCTAGGCTTCTACCACCTAGTCCAAAAACTGTCAGGGGATAAGCAACTTCACTAAACAAAACGATACTTGTATGAAATACCCCCTGTTTAATATTCTTCTAATATGTTTTTCCGACGCTCAATCCTAATGAAATAGGTAGATTTTCGGCAGTTCATATTATTGACTATTGACTTACTTTGACTTATGTCTCCTGCCGGGCACTGCTCGGCGTAGAAGTGACGTCTGCCTCCTCCATCCACTTCGGTCCATGGCAAGCGTTTGCACATTGCTCAACCGGATATTTGCCATCGTCAGGAACTCGGATAGGCTGTCAGACCATCGTTTCTTCGGTCGGCCGCGAGGTCGCTTCCAACCGACTTTGACAGGGTCAAAGTCATGGATCGTTTTCGCAGGTATGTGTGGAGGCATTCGAAGCAGGTGTCCGAACCATCGTAGTGTTCACTCGGCTGCTTGGGTCGAAAACCAAGACTGCTTGGTGAGCTGCAGCAGATTCTCATTGCTGACAAAGTCGAACCATCGTAGACCTTCGATCCTCCTCAGGCTCTTCGACTGAAAGACATCAATTGCCTTGAGGGTTGCGGCTGAAGCTTGCCACGTCTCAGCTCCATAGAGCATCACAGAGCCGACGAGGGCGTTGAAAATCCGAAGCTTCGTTGTGCGACTGATGTTCGGTTTTCGCCAGAGGTGACGGTTCAGTCTGCCCATGGCAGAAGACGCTTTGGATATTCTCGCTTATAGTTCGGAGAGAAGCGAGCCATCTGAGGAAATTGTGGACCCATGTACGTGAGCCTTTGGACAACTTCGATGCTAGTGGTGCTTTCCAGGCTAACTGAAGGATTGGCAGCAGGAGAGGATGGGTCTATGGCCATAATTTTAGTTTTAGTCCAGTTTATCTGCAGTCCTACTTTTGCAGCCTCTTCTCGTAGGATTCGAAGCGCTTCCAGCAACGGCTCCATGGAGTCCGCCAGAATGGCCAAGTCATCGACAAAATCAGCATCTGTAATGACACGATATTATTGACTATGCTCTTTACGAATATAATAATCATTTTTGTCGGAAATGAATTTTAGGTAAATTATTACCGCATCGAGTATTATGTTCACTTTATTCGTAAGTCAATAATATGATTTGGTAAATATTTACCCAAATTTGGGCTATATATTTGCACATTACGGGGGGGGGGGTACAGTATAGCGGGTCTGCATGCCTAATGTGTTAGATAAAATTATTATGCATAT
The DNA here is from genome assembly GCF_049724085.1 of Artemia sp. Qi Xiang Cuo. Taxonomy (NCBI): domain Eukaryota; kingdom Metazoa; phylum Arthropoda; class Branchiopoda; order Anostraca; family Artemiidae; genus Artemia; species Artemia sp. Qi Xiang Cuo. The sequence goes on from NC_142811.1 coordinate 7,740,259, forward strand.
TATCTACAGTAAGAATTGTTTTCTAGCTTCACACTGTCCAAATACCCCCCCCCCCCCTTAATGTACAAATATATAGCCAAAGTTATATAGCCTGTTTTCCATTTACTCTGTCACTTCTCTAAGTCTCACGCTAAGCTGAAAAATTAGGCTAACAAAAAACCGGTTCAGCAATGCGCAAATGAATGAACAACTTGAGCGGTAGGGGATATTTTGTACATGTACCAACAAAACATCATGATATCAAGATTAAATGAGTACTTACAAAAACTACGAGCTAAACTAACTAATCCTCATTATCAAATTAATCCAAAACCCACTGCAGTTCTCTTAATCAATTATAGTCCATATTCACTCTTTCAAAGACAAAATAAGACTAAGCAACTTTACAAGATGGCGATAAAATGTTTACAACTCGGAGCACTGTGTGCAGCCGACTCCACTAAGGGGATAGACACTTTTATCACCAAACCATAGCCAGGAAATATTTCCTCATTTGGAAAGCTCTTTATTGTGGCAGTTGGCAGGTTACGATTCCTTTATAGGATCCATGAACCCAGCCATAAATTCGTTTTTATATATCTGATATTTTTATGCTGTTATCTGAGTAGAGGAGGGGGTACCAGCGCGACGATGACCACGTGGTTTATGGTTTTCTCAGTGAGAATGAAAAAACAGGAATTTTCTCACTTGAAAAACCATGAATTTTGTCACATTTATGTCTGTTTTTATGGTTTTTGTCAGTGAGAAGTTGAAAAACAGGAACTTTTTCACATTTTGTATGTTTTTATGGGTTTTGTCAGTGAGAATTTGAAAAAAAAGTAACTTTCTCACTGAGAAAACCATAAACCACGTGGTGCTGTCTCGAGTCAGAACACCTGTGCTGTCGACCTCAATCCACCTATCGTGAATCAATAATTCCCCGTAGAAACAACAAATTAATTTCTCTTTTCTTGACAGATCAATCAATCAATGACATCATCTGTCAGACTTTAAAAATTTCCGCCTAGAAACATTTCTCCAGGAATAGATCCATATCATTAATGTCTTTGCCTCGTGAACAGTTCTACTTGTCGAACTCCAAAGGATATTAATAACCAAAGGCCATGGAAACAATTAGGCAAGAAACATCTTAGCGATGAATTGTTTTAGCACGCGAAAAGGTTTCATATTAATTTGAAATGCGTTAGCGCAGAGATGCCAATAACAAAGGAACACGCTGAATTTACGTTTAGGGATTATTTGGGCGAAACCGTTTTAGACAGGTTATGGAACTATTTCGGCGAAACAGATAGAGACATTTTAAAAGAAGATTTTGAAGAGATTTTGGAGGAGGTTTTGAGTGTGGTCGTTATAATACACAAGTTTCATTTGAACAGTGTTGTGAGGTCCTCTAACCCAACCCCAAAGGGTTCCAATCCTCCTACCCCAACCCCGAAGGAAGCCCCCGGTCCTCAAAAGCCCCCCTAGCTCCCAAAGGCCCTCCACCGGTCCCCAAATGTCCCCCAGGCCCCCAACTGCCCCCCCGGACACTCAAAGGTCCCCCAAGCTCCCAAAGGGCCACCAGCGCCCCCAAAGGCCCACCCAGACCCCCAAAGGCCATCCCCGGGCCCCCCCAAAGGCCCATCGAGCCCCCAAAGGACCAACGGGGTCCCAAAGGCCCTCCTTCGGTCCCCAAATGTCCCCAGGCTCCCAACTGGCCCCCCGGGCCCCCAAAGGCCCGCCCCCCGCCCCCAAAGGTCCACCAGGCTCCCAAAGAACCAAACGGTCCTCAAGTGCCCCCCAGACCCCCAAAGGCCCACCCAGACCCCCAAATGCCATCCCCGGACCCCCAAAGCCCATCCCCCGGTCCCCAAAGGTCCCCCCGAGCTCCCAAAGGACCACCGACCCTCAAGGGACCCACAGACCCTCAAAGGCTCTCCCCGAGCACCCGTCTTTCGTTGATGTGTGTTGTCTGAAACTTATGATTTGGGATGTGTAGTTTGCTACTTCAGGCTTTTCTGAGCTAAGGTTTCCTAGTATTTCATAGGTGAATGTTGTCTGAAACCAATAGTTTGGGATGAGTAGTTTGCTATTTCAGGCTTTTATGAGCTAGGTTTCTTAGCCTTTCGTTGGTGTGTGTTGAGTGAAACTTATGATTTGGGATATGTAGTTTGCTATTTTTGACTTTTCTGAGTTGGATTTCTTAGTCTTTCATAGGTGTGTGGTGTCTGAAACCTATGATTTGGGATGTGTAGTTTGCTATTTTCGACTTTTCTGAGCTGGATTTCTTAGCCTTTCATAGGTATGCGTTGTCAGAAAATTATGATTTGGGATGTATAGTTTGCTATTTCAGGCTTTTCTGAGCTAAGGTTTTCTAGTATTTCGTAGGTGAATGTTGACTGAAACCAATAGTTTGGGATGAATAGTTTGCTATTTTTGACTTTTCTGAGCTAGGTTTCTTAGTCTTTCGTTGGTGTGTGTTGACTGAAACCGATGATTTGGGATATGTATTTTGCTATTTTTGACATTTCTGAGTTGGATTTCTTATTCTTTCATATGTGTGTGTTGTATGAAACCTATGATTTGGGGTGGGTGGATTGCTACTTTTGACTTTTCTGAGCTGGATTTCTTAGCCTTTCATAGGTGTTTGTTGTCTGAAACCTATAGTTTGGGATGACTAGTTTGCTATTTTTGACTTTTCTGAGCTAGGTTTCTTAGCCGTTCATAGGTGAGTGTTGTCTGAAACCTATGATTTGGGATATGTAATTTGCTATTTCCGACTTTTCATAACTGGATTTCATAGTCTTTCGTAGGTGTGTGGTGTCTGAAACCTATGATTTGGGATGTGTGGGTTGCTATTTTTTTGACTTTTCTGAGCTGGATTTCTTAGCCATTCGTAGGTGTGTGTTAACTGAAACCTATGATTTGGGATGGTTAATTTGCTATTTTTGACTTTTCTGAGCTAGATTTCTTAGCCTATCATATATGTGTCCTTTCAGAAAATTATGATTTGGGAGGTGTAGTTTGCTTTTTGGACTTTTCAGAGCTAGGATTCTTAGTCACTCATAGGTGTTTGTTGTCTGAAACTTCGGGTTTGGGATGAGTAGTTGGCTATTTCAGACTTTTCTGAGCTAAGGTTTCTTAGTATTTCGTAGGTGAATGCTGTCTGAAACTTATGATTTGGGATATGTAAATTACTATTTCGGGCTTTTCTGAGTTGGATTTCTTAGTCTTTCATAGGTGTGTAGTGTCTGAAACCTATGATTTTTGATGTGTAGTTTGCTATTTTCGACTTTTCTGAGCTAGGTTTCTTAGCATTTCATATGTATGTGTTGTAATAAAATTATGATTTTGGATGTGTAGTTTGCTATTTCAGGCTTTTCTGAGCTAAGGTTTTCTAGTATTTCGTAGGTGAATGTTGTCTGAAACCAATAGTTTGGGATGTGTAATTTGCTATTTCCGACTTTTCATAAACGGTTTTCTTAGTCTTTCGTTGGTGTGTGGTGTCTGAAACATATGATTTGTGATTTGTGGGTTGCTATTTCAGTCTTTTCTGAGTTGTATTTCTTAGTCTTTCATAGGTGTGTAGTGTCTGAAACCTATGATTTGGGGTGGGTGGATTGCTACTTTTGACCTTTCTGAGCTGGATTTCTTAGCCTTTCATAGGTGTTTGTTGTCTGAAACATATAGTTTGGGATGACTATTTTGCTATTTTTGACTTTTCTGAGCTAGGTTTCTTAGCCGTTCATAGGTGAGTGTTGTCTGAAACCTATGATTTGGAATATGTAATTTGCTATTTCTGACTTTTCATAACCAGATTTCTTAGTCTTTCGTAGGTGTGTGATGTCTGAAACCTATGATTTGGGGGTGTGTGGGTTGATATTTTTTGACTTTTCTGAGCAGGATTTCATAGCCATTCGTAGGTGTGTGTTGACTGAAACCTATGATTTGGGATGGTTAATTTGCTATTTTTGACTTTTCTGAGCTAGATTTCTTAGCCACTCATAGGAGTGTGATGTCTGAAACCTATGATTTGGGATGTTTGGGTTGCTATTTTTTGACTTTTCCGAGCTGGATTTCTTAGTCTTTCGTAGGTGTGTGGTGTCTGAAACCTATGATTTGGGATGTGTGTGTTGCTATTTTTTTGACTTTTCTGATCTAGATTTATTAGCCATTCGTAGGTGTGTGTTGACTGAAACCTATGATTTGGGATGGTTAATTTGATATTTTTGACTTTTCTGAGCTAGATTTCTTAGCCTATCATATGTGTGATCTTTCGGAAAATTATGATTTGGGAGGTATAGTTTGCTTTTTGGACTTTTCAGAGCTAGGATTCTTAGTCACTCATAGGTGTTTGTTGTCTGAAACTTCGAGTTTGGGATGGTTAATTTGCTATTTTCGACTTTTCTGAGCTAAGGTTTCTTAGTATTTCATAGGTGAATGCTGTCTGAAACCCATGATTTGGGATATGTAAATTACTATTTCGGGCTTTTCTAAGCTGGATTTCTTAGTCTTTCATAGGTGTGTAGTGTCTGAAACCTATGATTTGTGATGTGTAGTTTGCTATTTTTGACTTTTCTGAGCTGGATTTCTTAGCCTTTTATAGGTATGTGTTGTCAGAAAATTATGATTTGGGATGTGTAGTTTGCTATTTCAGGCTTTTCTGAGCAGGATTTCTTAGCCATTTGTAGGTGTTTGTTGTCTGAAACCAATAGTTTGGGATGACTAGTTTGCTATTTCAGGCTTGTTCATTTTGAATTTCTGTCATGAAATGCAAGAGTTGGAAAATTAGGGTCTTAGTCCACCAGCTCAGTATTAGGGTCCCAGTCCACCAGCCTGAACGGTGGAAATTCACTAGCTCAGAATTGGGGTCTTAGTCCACCAGCCTGAATGGTGGAAATCCACTAGCTCAATATTGGGGTCTCAGTCCACCAGCCTGAATGGTGGAAATTCACTAGCTCAGAATTAGGATCTTAGTCCACCAGCCCGAATGGTGGAAATTCACTAGCTCAGAATTAGGATCTTAGTCCAACAGCCTGAATGTTTGAAATTCACATTAGACGACACAAAAAATTAAAAAAACACAAAAAATTAAACAAACTCAAAAAACATAAAACAAAAACAAACAAAATAAAACAAAGACAAACATTAAAAATTAAACAAAAACTCAAAAACTTAAAAACAAACTACGAAACTTACACACACACACACACACAAAAACTTACACACACACAAACTAACACAAGCACACGAAAACTAACATGCACACAAAAACTGACATGCACACAAAAACTTACACACACACACACACACACACAAACTTACACACGCACACACAAACACGAAAACTCACACACACACACAAAAACTAACACACACACAAAAACTTACACACACAAACACACGCACACAAAAACAAACACAAGAAAACAAAAAAAAACTCACACACACATGCACAAAAACTTACACACACACACACACACACACACACACACACAAAACTTACACACACACACACTACAACTTACACACACACACCACAAAACTTACACACAAAAAAACTTACACACACACACACACACACACACAAAAAAAAACTTACACATGCATGCGAAAACTTACATGCAAACAAAAACTTACAGGCACACAAAAAATTACACACACATACACACACAAAACTTACACACACACACACACGAAAACTCACACACACACACCCCAAAACTTACACACACACAAAATCTTACACACACACACACACACACACACACACACACACAAAAAAAAAAAAAAAAAACAAAAAAAAAAACGAACAAACAAAAAAAACAAAACCACACAAACACAAACAGACACACAGACACACACACACCCAGACACACACACACACACTCACACACACACACACACACCCACACACACCCCCCCCCACCCACCCACACCCCGAAACCAAACCCGACACTCAATCACTCAACCTAAGAAACAATCAGACACACACTCTAAAAAACACTAACTATAACAAAAATAGACACACACACACACACACACGAAAACTTACACCCACAAACTTACACACACCCACTCACAAAAACTAACACACACACACACATACACAAAACTTACACACACACACACGAAAACTTACACACACACGCCAAAAATAACACACACACAAAAACTAACACAAGCACACGAAAACTAACACACACACACACACACGAAAAATTACACACACACGTCAAAACTTACACACACACACACAAACACAAACTTACACACACACACACACACACAAACTTACACACACACACACACACAAAAAAAAAACTTACACATGCACAATAAAAATAACATTCACAAAAAAACTTACAAGCACAAGAAAACTAACACACACATACACACAAAACTTACACACACACAAACACACACGAAAACTTACACACACACGCCAAAACTTACACACACACAAAAACATACACACACACACACACACACACACACACACAAAACTTACACATGAACACAAAAACTCACACACACACACACAAAAACTTACACACACACACACACACAAACTTCCACACACACACACGAAAACATACACACACACACACCAAAACTTACACACACAAAAACTTACACACACACACACACACACACACACACACACACAAACTTAAACACACACACACACACACAAAAACTTACACACACAAAACTTACACACACACACACACACACACACAAACTTACACAAACACACAAAAACTTATATCCACACGCAAAAGCTTACATACACAAAAACTTACACACACACACAAAAACTTACACCCACACGCAAAAACTTACATGCACACAAAAACTTACATGCACACAAAAATTAACACACAAACACAAAAACTTACACATACGCACAAAAACTTACACACACACAAACAAAAACTTACACACACACACACGAAAACTTACACACACACGCCAAAACTTGCACACACACACACAAAAACTTACACACACACACACACAAACACACACACAAACAAAAACTTACACAATCACACTAAAACTAACAAGCACACAAAAACTAATACACACACACACTAAAACTGACAATCACAATTCAAAACTTACACACACAAAATATTAGACACAAACAAAAAAAAACACACACACAAAAAAACAAAAAATCACACCCATTCACAAAATTAAACACAAACACACACAAAAACTAACACACACAAACAATTACACAAGCACACAAACACACACACACGCAAAAAAACGCACACACTCACAAAAAAACACACACACACACAAAAAATAACAAAAACACACAAACAAAAACTCACACAAACAATAAAACACACACTCACAAAAACTAACACACACACAAAAACTAACACACACGCACAAAAACTAACACACACACACACACGAAAACTGATGCACACACACTAAAACTACCATATCACAGTTACATTGTCTTAATTTTTCAAATTTCATTTTGAATTTCTATCGTGAAATGCAAGAGTTGGAATATTTCAGTAGTGACTTGCTGTGCTTTACCTTCTCACAGTTACATTCTCTTGATTTTTCGAAGTTCATTTTGAATTTCTGTCATGAAATGCAAGAGTTGGAAAATTGGGGTCTTAGTCCACCAGCTCAGTATTGGGGATCCAGTCCACCAGCCTGGACGGTGGAAATTCACTAGCTCAGAATTGGGGTCATAGTCCACCAGCCTGAATGGTGGAAATCCACTAGCTCAATATTGGGGTCTCAGTCCACCAGCCTGAATGGTGGAAATTCACTAGCTCAGAATTAGGGTCATAGTCCACCAGCCTGAATGGTGGAAATTCACTAGCTCAGAATTGGGGTCTTAGTCCACCAGCCTGAATGGTTGAAATTCACATTAGACGAGGTTATGTGCGCACACACACACACAGAGAGACGAGTAACACACAGGGACAACATACACACAAAGAGACGACACCTAACCTTTTCCGGCGAGTATGGTTAGGTTAGGTTAGGCTAGATTAAGTTAGGTTAGGTTAAGTTAGGTTAGGTTAGCCCACGTACGCTTCACTTAGGTTAGCTTAGGTTAGGTGAGAGACAGGCAAAAGTTAGGTGTATGATTAGGTTAGGTTAGGTTAGATTAAGTTAGGTTAGGTTAAGTTAGGTTAGGCTAGGTTAGCCTACGTACGCGCGCGTACGTAGGCTAACCTAGCCTAACCTAACTTAACCTAACCTAACTTAATCTAACCTAACCTAATCTAATCATACACCTAACTTTTTGCATGTCTCTCACCTAACCTCAGCTAACCTATGTGAAGCGTACGTGGGCTAACCTAACCTAACCTAACCTAACCTAACTTAATCTAGCCTAACCTAACCTAACCATACTCACCGGAAAAGGTTAGGTGTCGTCTCTTTGTGTGTGTGTTGTCCCTGTGTGTTAGTCGTCTCTCTCTGTGTGTGTGTGTGCACATAACCTCGTCTAATGTGAATTTCCACCATTCAGGCTGGTGGACTAAGACCCCAATTCTGAGCTAGTGAATTTCCACCATTCAGGCTGGTGGACTATGACCCTAATTCTGAGCTAGTGAATTTCCACCATTCAGGCTGGTGGACTGAGACCCCAATAGTGAGCTAGTGGATTTCCACCATTCAGGCTGGTGGACTATGACCCCAATTCTGAGCTAGTGAATTTCCACCGTCCAGGCTGGTGGACTGGATCCCTAATACTGAGCTGGTGGACTAAGACCCCAATTTTCCAACTCTTGCATTTCATGACAGAAATTCAAAATGAACTTCGAAAAATCAAGAGAATGTAACTGTGAGAAGGTAAAGCACAGCAAGTCACTACTGAAATATTCCAACTCTTGCATTTCACGATAGAAATTCAAAATGAAATTTGAAAAATTAAGACAATGTAACTGTGATATGGTAGTTTTCGTGTGTGTGCATAAGTTTTCGTGTGTGTGTGTGTGTAAATTTTTGTGCGTGTGTGTTAGTGTTTGTGTGTGTGTAAGTTTTTGTAAGTGTGTGTAAGTTTCTGTGTGTGAGTATGTTTTCGTGTGTGTGTGTAAGTTTTTGTGTGTGTGTAAGCGTGTTCGTGTGTTTGTTAGTTTTTGTGTGTGTGTGTGTGTGTGTGTGTGTATTTGTTTTTTTGTGTATGTTTTTGCTTGTATGTGTGTGTAATTTTTTGAGAGTGTGTGTAAGTTTTTGTGTGTGTGTGTGTGTAATATTTTGTGTGTCTAATATATTGTGTGTGTAAGTATTGACTTGTGTGTGTAATTTTTAGTGTGTGTGTGTATAAGTTTTTGTGTGATTGTAAGTTTTAGTGTGCTTGTGTAAGTTTTTGTGTGTGTGTGTGTGTGTGTGTGTGTGTGTAAGTGTTTTTGTGTGTGTGTATTTTTTTGCGTGTTTGTGTAAGTTTTCGTGTGTGTGTGTTTAAGATTGTGTTTTTGTGTGTGTTATTTTTTGTGCGTGTGTGTTAGTTTTTGTGTGTGTGTGTAAGTTTTTGTGTGCATGTAAGTTTTTGTGTGCATGTAAGTTTTTGCGTGTGGGTGTAAGTTTTTGTGTGTGTGTGTAAGTTTTTGTGTGTCTAAGATTTTGCGTGTGGATATAAGTTTTTTGTGTGTTTGTGTAAGTTTGTCTGTGTGTCTATGTGTGTGTGTGTTAGTTTTTGTGTGTGTAAGTTTTTTGTGTGTGTGTGTGTGTGTAAGTTTGTGTGTGTGTGTGGGTGTGTTTTTGTGTATTTTTTTTTTTGTTTATGTTTTGGTGTGTGTGTGTAATTTTTCTTTTGTTTGTGTGTTTGTTTTGTGTGTGTGTGTGTAAGTTTTTTTGCGTGTGTGTGTGAGTTTTTTGTGTTCATGTGTAAGTTTTTGTGTGTGTGTGTGTGTGTTTGTTTGTTTTTGTGTGTGTGTTAGTTTTGGCGTGTGTGTGTGAGTTTTCGTGTGTGTGTGTGTGTGTGTAAGTTTTGTGTGTGTGTGTGTGTTTGAATTTTTGTGTGCATTTAAGTTTTTGTGTGGTTGTTAGTTTTATTGTGAATGTGTTAGTTTTTGTGTGTGTGTGTTTTTGTGTGTTAGTTTGTGTGTGTGTGTGTGTGTTAGTTTGTGTGTGTGTGTGTGTGTGTTAGTTTTGAGGTGTGTGTGTTATTTTTCGTGTGTGTTTGTGTGTGTAAGTTTTAATTCGCTTGTGTTAGTTTTTGTGTGTGTAATTTTTTGGGTGTGTTTGTTATTTTTCGTGTTTGTGTGTGTGTTTTTTTTTTTTGTGTGTGTGTGTGTAAGGTTTTGTGCGTGTGTGTTTGTGAGTTTTTTTGTTTTCTTTTGTTAGTTTTTGTGTGTGTGTGTGTGTGTGTGTGTGTGTGTGTGTGTGTGTGTTTGTTTTTGTTTGTTTTTTTTTGTGTGTGTGTGTGTTAGTTTTCGTGTGTTTGTGTGTGTAAGTTTTGTGTGTGTGTGTGTGTGTAAGTTTTTGTGTGCATGTTAGTTTTTGTTTGCATGTAAGTTTTCGCGTGGATGTGTAAGTTTTTGTGTGTGTATGTGTGTGTGTGTGTGTGTAAGTTTGTGTGTTTTTCAGTTTTTGCGTGTGTGTGTGTATTTGTTCGTGTGTGTGTGTGTTAGTTTGTGTGTGTGTGTGTGTGTAAGTTTTTGTGGATGTGTGTTTGAGTTTTTTTTGTGTTCATGTGTTAGTTTTTGTGTGCGTGTGTGTGTGTGTGTAAGTTTTTGTGTGTGTGTTAGTTTTTGTGTGTGTGTGTCTTTTTTTGTTTTTGTTTGTGTTTTTGTGAGTTTTGTGTGTGTGTTTGTGTGTGTAATTTTTTGTGTGCCTGTAAGTTTTTGTGTGCATGTAAGTTTTCGTGTGCATATGTAAGTTTGTGTGTGTGTGTGTGTGTGTAAGTTTTTGTGTGTGTGTGTGTGTGTATTTTTAGGAGTGTGTGTGTAAGTTTTGTTGTGTGTGTTTAAGTTTTGATGTGTGTGTGTGTGTGTAAGTTTTTGTGTGTGTGTGTAAGTTTTTGTGCGTGTGTGTAAGTTTTTGTGTGTGTGTAAGTTTTTGTGTCGTCTAATGTGAATTTCAACCATTCAGGCTGGTGGACTAAGACCCCAATTCTGAGCTAGTGAATTTCCACCATTCGGGCTGATGGACTAAGACCCTAATTCTGAGCAAGTGAAATTCCACCATTCAGGCTGGTGGACTGAGACCCCAATATTGATCTAGTGGATTTCCACCATTCAGGCTGGTGGACTAAGACCCCAATTCTGAGCTAGTGAATTTCCACCGTTCAGGCTGGTGGACTGGGACCCTAATACTGAGCTGGTGGACTAAGACCCTAATTTTCCAACTCTTGCATTTCATGACAGAAATTCAAAATGAACAAGCCTGAAATAGCAAACTAGTCATCCCAAACTATTGGTTTCTGACAACAAACACCTACGAATGGCTAAGAAATCCTGCTCAGAAAAGCATGAAATAGCAACCCACACATCCCAAATCATAATTTTCTGACAACACATACATATGAAAGGCTAAGAAACCTAGCTCAGAAAAGTCAAAAATAGCAAACTACACATCACAAATCATAGGTTTCAGACACTACACACCAATGAAAGACTAAGAAATCTAACTCAGAAAAGCCCAAAATAGCAATTTACATATCCCAAATCATGAGTTTCAGACAGCATTCACCTATGAAATACTAAGAAACCTTAGCTCAGAAAAGTCGAAAATAGCAAATTAACCATCCCAAACTCGAAGTTTCAGACAACAAACACCTATGAGTTACTAAGAATCCTAGCTCTGAAAAGTCAAAAAAGCAAACTATACCTCCCAAATCATAATTTTCTGAAAGGGCAAACATATGATAGGCTAAGAAATCTAGCTCAGAAAAGTCAAAAATAGCAAATTAACCATCCCAAATCATAGGTTTCAGTCAACACACACCTACGAATGGCTAAGAAATCCAGCTCAGAAAAGTCAAAAAAATAGCAACCCACACACCCCAAATCATAGGTTTCAGACACCACACACCTACGAAAGACTAAGAAATCCAGCTCGGAAAAGTCAAAAAAATAGCAAACCACACACCCCAAATCATGGGTTTCAGACAACACACACCTATGAGTGGCTAAGAAATCTAGCTCAGAAAAGTCAAAAATAGCAAATTAACCATCCCAAATCATAGGTTTCAGTCAACACACACCTACGAATGGCTATGAAATCCTGCTCAGAAAAGTCAAAAAATATCAACCCACACACCCCCAAATCATAGGTTTCAGACATCACACACCTACGAAAGACTAAGAAATCTTGTTATGAAAAGTCAGAAATAGCAAATTACATATCCCAAATCATAGGTTTCAGACAACACTCACCTATGAACGGCTAAGAAACCTAGCTCAGAAAAGTCAAAAATAGCAAACTAGTCATCCCAAACTATATGTTTCAGACAACAAACACCTATGAAAGGCTAAGAAATCCAGCTCAGAAGGT